>NC_089876.1:15442500-15635000 GCF_040182565.1 Anser cygnoides | reverse complement strand
TGCATAAAATTGAATTCCACTACTGACCAGGTCACAAAATGGCTGCACTTTCTAGTCTAAAACTAATTTGCATATTGTACACATGTAGGACATTTTTTTACTTCAGTCACAATAATGCATGCAAGTTTGTTTTTTTTTTTTGTAACAAATTTTGTAAATTTGCTCATGCTACCTAGTTTCAAGAGAGCCTTTTTTTGAACATTTGCAATAACTCACCTCTTGTTAATTAATAGTTCTAGTGCATGCATATGGTTTATACAGGTAAGTAAACATGCAATTTTTTCACATTCTAAAACTATGGCAGTTTAAGCCATATTGTGCTGCCTGCATTTTATCTGTAATGCAGTGTGTCTTAAACGTTTCAATCCCGTATTAATAGGTGGCATTACACATAACACCTATATAGCAGCAAAGCTAATACAGCTTGTGATTAAAAATGTTTAAAAATAGCTAATAAATCAGATTATCTTGAGGTATTATTTCTTGCAAGTCAAAATGGAGAGCAAAAAATCAACCCTAATTTTTAGTTTATGTATACACTGAAAATAGCAACAACAATAAAAATAAGCTTTTTGTAGCAGACATATTCCATCTTCACTATTTTGCTACCTTTGGTAAATTACTGGGGCAGATCTTGAAGTTAAAAACCCATGTTTAGAAATAAGTGCACGCTTCACCCACTAAATATAGCAGCAGACTGTGTGCCCCTACGCAAAAACATTCTCATATCTAGTTTTAACTTTACATATAAAAATAACTTGGAGAAAATACAAAAAAACATTTTATTTTAACATGAAAATATCACAAAAATTAGTAAGCCTGAGATGTAGGGTTTTGGTGAAAAACAAGAGGCTTGTAGTGTTTTGGCTGCTGATAAAGATGCATGTATTGATAGCTGGGGTGAAAAGCAGAAGAATGCACTTATTTCTTCTGCATGTCAGTATCTTCAAACACAGTAAGCCACATGCACCCTTCTTTCCTTATGTAGATGCTGGTTCACCATGTTTAATTCCAGCGGAAGTGGATCTGACGTGGGCGGTCAGCCCCCTCCTTTACCAATGGCTTATGGAATTCACGTCCTGCGCGGGAGTGGATATTTGCCCAACAAAACTCACAGTAATACTGCAGGCAAGTGACATTGGCACAAAAGAAAGGAGCAAACTTTCCACCACATCGTGCGCCCTGGCATTCGTCACACATCTGGTCATCCAACACATATGGCTTTACCTCCACCTGTTGGAGTAAAACAGAAACAATTCCAGTTAATACCTATTATTCCTGATTAAAGATATTTGAGCGTGTTCAGGTTTTTCTCCTTTTCCAGAAAAAACAAAAGTCTGAAATCAGCTACAGTGAATTAAATAAAGACATAAACGTTTTTTTATTACTGTTTACCATTTATCAGTTGCTGATCTATCCACACCAGAAAACTAAACAGTTCAAGGTGGACCTATAGAAATGCACTAAATATGTAATTAATATCTGCGTCAGAACCTCCACTTAATTTGTTCTGGAAAGATACTCTTGGCAAATGATAAAATAGAAGTATGTGTTGAAAATAAACCAGCAAGACCAAAGCTCTCCAAACTAATCTCATCAGCTCCTAAATATAACCCAAAATGAAACCCAGTTTTATGCTGTTTAGAAAATAATAAACATACAAGAATGTAGCCATTTACATATTAACTTGTTTTTTAAAAATCAAGAAGTCTCTGTATGCACTACCCTTGCGTGCAAGTTAAAAGTACTTTCATCAGGCTGGAATACAGACCTTCTAGCACTCCTGTCCTCTGTAATTTCACTCCCAATTTCTAATACAGTCAATATATGGTCAAATTTGGAGTTTCAGATCTTGGTCATCTATTGCTTTCCCTTTTTGTCGCTTTGAGCTGTATAGGAATTTGTATTGAATATGATTCTGAAAATATTTTTAAAAGACCATTTTGCATGTCTACAGACTGCTAGAAACACCTGTCTTACACAGCTTCTTTTTCCCAAACTCATCCGACTGCCAGAGTGGAAAAGTGGCAGGAGTCCAGTGGTAAATTTGCATTATGTCTCTGCATAACTGAACTGTTACAGACTGCGCTCAAACAGGAAGAAGAACTTCATAATAAAACACAAAATGAGTTGACTCCATTATTAAGGAATGTATTGTTGTCTTCCACGTTTTCCTTACTCTTTTTTAAAGACAGTATTTTCTGACTTTTGTTGGTAAAGAGGTATTCCAGTTTATACTAAAACTCATCGCTGTACAAAGATTTTACCTGAGATACTTACTACTAATTGAGAAGAATCCTACACATAGACATTGAGTTTATGTACCATACTCAGACAGAATGTTTGAAATAGCAAGAACTTCAAAATAAAATGACATTTTTCTATTGTATTTCCAGAGCTACAAAATACAGCTACCCACCACCCAAAGGTTTTGCAAAAGAATAATCTTTATGTTCCTAGCTTCAGAAGTGGATGCATACTTGACATATCAAGTACATATACGTCTGAAAAAAGAGTATGCTTCTTCCAATAGTATATATTCAGTACAAACTCCACTTATTACTTCACTACAACGGCCTTTCTTATCAGAATTTACTCAAACTTTCCAAAAACCAGCTACTTTATGCAGTGATTCTGACTGTGGTTCAAAATTGCTGAAAGCATGAAGCACCACGAATTGCACACGTTGGTGCATTGATGCACCAAGTTTAGTATGAAGATGATTTCAGATGTATTAGATACATATTTTGGGGAATGGAAATATCACATGAAGTGGATGGAGACTGCTGGCATATGAAAGTTAACAATGCTTGAAAGAATTGTTTGGAGCTGAAACGCCAAATGAGTTTCAATGAAATGTTTGGAGCTGAGCTTTCATATATGATGGAACAGGATGAGGAGCACTTTGCTGAAGGAAAACATCTGTTAGAGAAACTAAACATATCTGCATCAAAAGAACTGGAGAGAAGCTACAGAATACTTAGGTAGGGAAGAAGTTAAGATCACAGACGATGTCTGTAAAGTCACTGTGACACTAAGTTTTCCTATTAAGGTAGGAAAAGTTATATGCTAAAAAATGCTATAAATACGTTCAACTGAAGCTCAGAAGGATAAACAGGGGCATTGCAAAAATTTAACGATGAAAAAAACGACTTTTACACAGATAAAACGAGTTATGAAAAAAATGTGGAAAGACAGCAGATCTACAGAAACTGGATACAACTGGCCACAGAAAGGCTGCACTAAGGTGAAGTGTAGAACGACCTGCCTCCAAGATTGTACTGAAATGTGTCATGTATTGCTTAACTGGCCAGCATGTATTCGTATCTCAAATGAAGGCAGAACCTGAAGTAGGATTGCCTCCTGCATTTGTAAAATGTTCTTTATATTAATGTACATAACAGAGCTATATAAATAGGTATATAAATAACAGGACTGAACATATGATTTAGATATAGAGAAAATCCTTTAAAAATAACAAGATTGAAAAACCTCTGGCAAATGAACAGAACAGTTCGTAAACCCTCTCCATCATGATAAGGTTTAAAGACAAATTTGTTAAAATATTTAGATTTGGCCTTGCTGTATATTGCAAATAAAGCACCTCAGGGACAGCAGACATTTTGAAGGAAGAAACATCAAGGAAGATAACAAAGATGCCTGAATTACAGAGCTTAAGGAACTAGTTGCTAAAAAAAATTAGTTTTCAAGAATTAGAAAAGGGACACTATAGAAAGACCATGAATCCTCGAATCACAACAATTAAAAAAAGAAACTATGAGCATTTAGATACTTACAGAGAAAGCCACCTGCAGAAACTACTTGTACTTGGGGTAGGGCTTGTTATTTTGGGGTGGGGCAGGGGTGTAATAGTGATTGAAGTTTAACTTCAAATATTTAATTGCTGTTTGCATAAATTAAGTCTCACAGATATAACTCAAACTCCGCGCTTATGAACTCTAATAACTCTTAGGGTAGATTCTGTGGTTTTTTTTTTTTTAATTGTCCATTTTCCAAGTGGCCTGCTGCAGATGCCTGCTGTTTTAATAACGGGCATTTTTCCTGTTATGGAACTAATGAAAAGTTAGAACTAAAAACAAACAAAAGTTTGTAAAGAACAAACTCAGCTGTAAGTCACAAGAACACCAGCAGTCCCACCAGCAAAATATAGCCATCACATCTGGATGTGAAGACCATCCACGTTCAGACCCGCTCATCCTCTGGAAAGGATCATGCTTGGGGATTTCAGCTCAGTAGGCAACTGGTACCTGAGACACATGTAAAGGCTCCATTGCTCTGCCTGTCTGAAAGGAGAGAAGCCACACACCACCTCCCTACAGCAGACTTTAGTTAACTGTACTTTCTTCTTCCTATGTCTTTGATCTGTAGAGGAGACTGGACCTTGAACTACTTACTCAATCCTTCCTCCTCTAAGGCACTTTTTTTTTTTTTTAAACAGAACACCTATTAATACCACTGACTACCTCTGCAGCTCTCGACACCCAAACTAGTGACATTTAAAACTGACATAATTTAGATGTCAGTCTTCCTTGCTACTCTCATACTTCTAATTAAGAGCAATGAAGTGGACTAGTCTTCTTAGAAGTTAGTTTTGCTTTAGCTAGCAATAAGCATCTATAGCAACCAGAAACACACATTGGTAAATACTCAAGGCACTCTTAAACAGAAAGGATAAGGCATTTCACATTTTAAGTGTCAAGTCTGACTGATTTTCCGAAGTGCTGAGCACTGATATTTACGGCTGAAATTAATGGCAGCTGCAAATTAGACCTAGTCCGAAACCAATGAATAACAGAGTTTCCTACAAATGACAGAGGAATTATCACAGTATTTGGTTTCATCAGAATAAGGGATGGAAAAAGATTTTCAAATCCATTGCCCACGCACAACAAAACCAGGAACTTCAGAATGGAAAGAACATATGGCCTAACATATGTCCAAGGAACAAACTGCTGCTTCGTGGAATGTGCGTTGTTTGTTCAGGGGCATTCACGGTTTAACTCTTGGAACCTGTGGAGCTTCAGGAATACTAAAAGAAATGTAGGAGCTGGCATAAAAGCCAATCAGAATGCAACGTTACCGCACCCTGAGAGCTCTCAAATATCTAAAACCAAACAAGCAAACAAACAAATTTTGTGCAACTTACTCGTTTATCTATATCGCCATGCTGAAGTTGAACAAACCGAGCACTGATGGCAGCAATGTAACTCTGCTGATTGGAAAAAGCAACACGTCCAGCACCTTTTGGGTATTTCAGCTCAGGGTCAGTATCAATTCCTGCGTAACAAACTCCACCGTACAGACGGTCCATGATCATAGCCAATTCCACTATTAGGAAACAAAATAACGTTCACTTAAATTGTTCTTACTGTACAAACTTTAAATAGTATGCTTGTATTTAAAAATAGTAGAAAAGTTGATTTTCGTAATTAATTCTGCAACAACCTATGTAACAGTAATAACAAGAAATAGAAAAACATATGAATTAAGTTATGAAATACTCAGCAGACAGATCTTTCACGCTGTGGCTACACACATCCAAGGAACAATGGAATTGTAAGAACTTGCAGTCCCTGGTAACCTGGAACTGAAATTCCAGGGCAGTTTTCTTCAAGGCATTACAGCAAAAGACTTTTTGGGCAGGCATGGAATGCAAGCTGCGTAAAATAGATCCACATGCCACAAATTCCTTGGTCCTTGATCTCTGGCTGTCCACATGCTCTATGTCCTACTTGAATTTAAAGATGTAGTTAGCATCTTTTCAGCAGCCATGCAGAGCTTGATAATCTCCACAGCATGACACATCACAGAAACTCAAGTTCATAGAACCAAAATTCTCAAACCTCCCAAGTAAATGTTCTACCAAGTCTCTATTATTATTTTACACTGAATTCAGTTTTGCAATTCATGTAGGTGGAAAATATTTTTTTTCAGAATTAGTATCCTCTGTATTAGGATATAAAGTTGTCTGCAGCCATTGATTTTCAATATTTTTTTGAAAAGCCTGCTGAAGTTTTACCGCTTTTCTAAAGGCATGATTCTTATTTCACAGTGCCATAAAGGTTTCATTTTCACATATACAGGGGACTGTAAAGCTAAACATAAGAATGTGTCCATTAAATTTACCACAGACGTTCGGCAAAGCAATCTGGAGTATTTGGACTGAATTTACAGAAAATTCATGTGCAGTTGGAACATACTATGTTTATGTTCACGTACAGAGCTTGTAATACAGTCAAAGGTATAGTCTTAAAAGTGAAATAACAGAAGAGCTTTAGTATTGTGGGTCCAAGATATAAAAAATTAGAATTCTTTATACCCCCAAATTTGCACTATCACTTTGTGATTTTCTTGCACCTCCTATCTGAAAGCTCATTTTTTCTGTAAGAATACAACTTGGTACAAACTATGGAAGACTAATGAAGTCCAGAAGTCATTCTAAAAGAAGCTGGGATTTGAAATGCTGCATGCAACTTCCAACATTCACTTTAACCTACTTACTAGAAGGCCTCCATAAAATACTGTAAAAATCTACCACAATCAATCTCACAAAGCAAACTGTCAAGGTTGCAGACCAACCATTTCACAGCTACAGAAACACCTACATTTTCCTCCATACACTTCAGCAAGAGCCTAGAAAGAGTCCCACAGTCTTGCATAGCGTTGTGACATACCGACTGTGGTAGCTGTCTGAATTTCTTCCCTTTTGCCTTTATTTCTTACTCATTACCTATGTTTTTCCTTATCCATGTTACCCACCTGACAGTAGCAGAAGAGTAGCTAATGTACAATATCAAGTACAAATAGAACATGGTAGAGAAGTTTTCATACCATTATTTTAAAAACAAAAAAACAGCACTTTTGCTAATAAGATGAATGTATTTTCTACAGCTTTAGACACGTAGCAGCTTCCAGTAAATCTAAAAGATGAACAGTAATTTGTGGGCAACACCAGATGAAAACAGTTAATACTGTACTATGGTTATAACTATCAAGGCAGTCTTTTATTTTTATACCTACATACCTATAACTATCTATATGTATTTATATGCAATTATGCATGATTCAAATTATTTCCAGTAATCTCCCACTTTTAAAAACAGTCACAATTTATACGCACCAGCTCTTAATGGTCGAGGGACTCCTCCAACAAAAATTGTTTTTCGAGGATCAAGTGGCTGGGAACCGTCCATCACAAAGTCACTATCACTTAGATTCCAGGGACGGATCTGAACCTATTAAATACGAATGGTATATTTATATGGTTTATTAAAGAAAACGGTGTGCTACCCTAAGTTTCACTACATGGTGGATATGTGTTCATCAGCCTATATAAACTGTTAACAGTCAAATAATCCTATTAGTTGAGCATGTCTGGATGCTCTGTTTTAATCCTATTAATTCAAAACACTACAGTTCTTAAAATCACGACTGTTCCAGATGTTGAGTGCTGCCAATAGTAGTTTGCTTTTGATTATTTTCATCATTGTCATTTCAAATGCAGCTTTAGACAGATGGCAGCCATAGCCTGCAGGCCATCTACTGTTTACTTACTGGCTTGTCCTTGATAGTGGGACTGGAAACACATAGATAGAGCTTTCCATCTTCTTCAATGCAGGCGTCAATCAGTGCCTGGACAGAACTCTCTTCTTGGAACAAGAGGAATGCATAACCTGGGGTAAAAAATGAAAAAGAAAAAAAAAGGATAATTTTTTTCCTCATCTTTTCTTAATCATCTTTGCCAGTGACTTCTCCAACCAAATGTGCTTACTCCAAATGTAAAACAAAGTGAAATCAATTCTTTGATATTAGTCATCTTCTTCACCTATGCGCTAACTTCATGTAATCAGTAGAACTCCAGGCAAATACTTCTATCCTTAAAAAAAAAAACCTGTCAAAAGAGACTAATAATCAAATAAAAGCAAACATTTCTGCTCTATCATATACTGGAAGTTTACGCTGAGCATCATTCATTGGCAGCAACAGACATTATACAATGAAAATCCGACTTGGCACAAAGAACTAATCTCTATTCTAGAGATTAGATCAAAGTACTTTGTTACGTAAGTGACCCAGCAAGCCTCCTAAACAGTATAAAAATAGGAATTAAAATGCTTATTTAATGCTACAGTAAAAACAGTCAGACAAGCAAAGAACCTCACACATTAGCATGTTTTAATGGCTACAGTATAATGATACATACAAAATGTGTTGCTTTGCAGGTGCCCTGCAGTGCAATTAGGGTTGTATACGAAAATGGACTTTAACAGGACCATAAATCCTCATTTTTTTCTGATGTTACTAGCAAGCGTGGAATTTTCACATGAGTTATGTTTTATTACTTGGATGGAAAAGTAAATGCTGAAGCACCTGCTCTAGAGTGGACTTGGCAAGAGAGAGTGTGGCTGCTTTACCAAGCCTTCTGGAAATGATGCTGATTTTCTGAGAGGCACTGCTTAATCCCTGGCAATTCCATACTGCAAACAGCGTAGGTCAAGGCAAAACCAGAGCAAGATGCATCTCGATGAGCATTAATGAATCAATGTGTTTAGATGAATATAAGACCAGAGAAACTAATGTACAACTGATTATAAATATATGGGAGCAAAAGCAGGATTTAAATAAAAAGCTGTAAAGGCGTATGCTGGTGTTTCTAATAACCCATGCCTGATTCTCTTATCCCTCATACCATGGTCCCATCACAGCCACCTAGCAGGGACACATGACAAGGCTGTGTATATGCTATACTTTCATGTAAATCTAAGCTAGTTTCTTAAACAATTCTGTAGGGAATCTTTGAGCTCTGGCTGAAGCATTTCCTGGTGAAATACACCGTCATTAAAAAATATTGTTCAGCAATGAAAAATCTGTTTAAATTAAGCTTAACCAGTAACTACTGTTTAACGGGGATAACTTTCTGTATTTATCTTGCAATTTAAAATTCACATATTGCCCATGTAAAACTCACTGAATCAGGGTGTGTGCAGACTGGCATGGGTAAGTGATACCAGACCCACATAACTCTCCTCACTTGTGCAGAAGCCAGGTAAACACATTCCTGTTTGAATGGAGAGCCAGGACAAGAGCGATGGGAACACAAAAACTTGATTAACCAAGGTGAGGGCTAAACGGATATTATACAAAGATTTGCAGCCATAAGTGAGTAAAATAATTTGCTGGAAGACGATTTTTCATCAGTTTTTATCCTAAAGCATATCAAGGTTACTGCCATATAACTCCTGACACATAAATATAGTCAGTGTCCCCAGATGACCTACATCTGTATGTCTGCAGCTATTAATATGCTTAGCTGTGGGCTTGTGGAAAGACAGACAATTCCAACAGCAACTCAATGAGGGAACAATTACAGTTACTATATCCTACCACACCTGAAATAAAAGCAAGGAAAGCAAAACCAGAACTATACACTAATACTTATTTCTCAACACTATCTGCAAAAGAAGTCTGGGTTCGCTCCACCTAATTTTAAGCACCAGAGAGGCTTGTGTCATGAACTTAGTTGTTCTATTCCCCTTTTGAAGACATGGAGAAACCTGGCACAGCCTGCAGTACCAAACTGGTCTGGCTGTGGTTTTGCTGCACAGCTCCAGTCCTTCAATGACTTAAAAGGCATTTTAGTTTGCCCCCAAATACAGCCTGGAAGAAAACAACTAGTTGTCTTGGTGAACAAACCTGGCTATAGAATATAATTTGTTCCAGGTCCAGCATTTATAGACATACACAGCCACAGCCAATCCCTCCCAGAGGAGGCAGGGTAGGCTCGCACAGTCTGCACACAAACCACTCTTTGTCACTTGCCCCGTACCAGGGCACATTTCCGGGCACAAATCAATTATACGTTAGCCAGACTTCTGCAAGACCACAGATGCCCAGACATCCAGGCTCTCTATTAATTAACTAGAAAGAGCTTGCAAAGGGAAATTACACTCTTAGGTACTTCATTTAGGTACCATAAATTAGGAAATTAGGACTCTTCTTCCTACAGCTACCAGATGCCAGTGACTGTGGCACAAACTTAATTCTCACCTCTTTCTGCTTTCTTATTATACCTCTTTATTGAATTATTTTTCCCCCAACATCTAAAACTCTTGAACTATTGTGTACGTTAAATGCCTGTGTGTTAAATGTCTGCAAAAGTCACATGCGTATAGGTACGATGAGAAGGGTTTGTAGTAGTACTGAACTACAATTACTATGTGGGATAGAAAGTATAGGTAAGAACTGTGAAACATGGTAGGGAGGTAGGGTGAAGAGTAAGAGGTACTTTACTATAGAACAGCCTAACTCTCTAGTTTCTTGTTTTTCTGCTGTACCACATCTGCCATATAACTAACAGCTTCATACCCAATAGCAACGTAAGGCTGTTTACAATGGAAAAGAAAAGCTACTCTAATCGGATTCTTTGAAGGAAGCTGCTTCATGCCTTTGGGTCATGTGTACACCGACAGCAGCAGGTCACGATCAGGTATTACTTGCTGAGACAGATTGTATGGTTTGTACATGGTTTGCAAGTGAAAAGTATTAGATGAAACAAGTCTTATAAAAATGTCTTGTTCATGCGTACCAGCATGTATGCCTTTTGTGGCAGACAAAGTTCTGGTAACCCCTGTTAGCGTCAGACTAACTGTTGACCACATTCCTCTGCATTTTGGTGGAAGTGTTACTAATACTGCTGCTTCCAAAGGGAACGGGTAGGGGTGACATCTCCAGAAAACTACCTCAAAGAATACAGAAACCTTTTCGGAGATTATAACCGTCTGTAGAACAACATTCCCTGATATCTGAAGATACCGGAAATAAGAAACACACCAGATAAATTTGACGAATCCTAGCTGTATTACCAAACTTTCTTAAGAATTAGAACAAAACAAAACAAAACAACCCAGCAGCATGGCACTGTCCATACGAGCCAGCAGAGCCGTATTTTGTTTTACGGTTGGGTCCTACTGTTCCAACAGACTCTCCCCAGAGGAGAGTTAACAGCCTTAGTGCCCGTGCAATTCCTGCCCACAGGGTGCTACGTGCCACAGCTCAAAACAGACAAAATCAGCGCAAGCTACAGGTTAATACTGACAACTACATTCGATGGGAACAACTCACATTTGGGACGATACAGGAACTCTAATCTACTCCTTTTTAAAGAGATCTCATCACCATATTAATTAATCTTTAAAGCATAAATATTTTATGCAGCTTAGTCACCTCTGATCGAGAATTAACTCCAAATTACACTTGAAGAAAGTGCAAACTGACACAGTTGCGATTCAGCTATTAGCAAAGGCACTTTCCAATAAGGGGGTGGTGGTGTAGATTCACGTCAAGATCCAAACCCCCCTATTTCCATATTTCTACAGGCACTGCAGAAAGCTCCTCCTGTCGCCAGCAGAGACCCAGTTAATGCAGTCAGGGGTGTCTGGGCAGGGACTCAGCTGACCGAGTGGGACACGGAGGGGTCTGGCATGATTTATCCTCTGCGGTGCTTTGCCTAACCTCCAGCTGCTGCTCCCCAGTGGCGCGGGACTTCAGTAGGTACCGCTCCACATTTGCCAGCCCTGTGTAAATCTTTTTGATATCCTCAGTTTGGGCAAATGAATCAAGCACAATGTGCTTATGTTACAGTGACCTGAACAGCCCTCTATACTCCAGTGACTCTATTGGCAAGATTCCCATTGATTAAAGGAAGCTCAGACACTAATCACACATGAAGACACCTACAGCTACTAGCCTGAATACATAGCTCAGCCCTACCCAGGGACATTGAATAAGCTGATACCAAGTTCAACAGAACACAGATGGACTTACGGTTTTGTTCCTTGAACTAGAAATAGAACATTTTCAACCTATTTTTTTCAGTCAGTTGTAAATTAGCAGTTCTTAACCTTGAATAAATGAAGCTACCACATGACTACTGGGAGAGAATGCAATGGGAACACCAAGATAATTAGAAAAAGCTGGAGGTACTCTTTCTTTAAAACAGATTACCCTCTGTTTTATATAGACTGTAAATAGTACAGAACACACGAACAACTAACTGGACATATTTTGAAAGGCCTCTGGATCGGCATATCCCCACGGTACCACGTTGCCGTGAGCTTCACTACCATGAGAACGGAGTCCTCAGCTCGGCAGGTCGCTCTGAACACGTGTGAGGTTTCATAAATCAGTGTCTTTGCCAACTCACCAATAACAGGAGTTATGATAAACAGTGACAAGATAGAAGGGGAGGAATTCCTGATTACAGCTGGCAGATCACTTACTGACTTTGTACTTTGATCTCAACATAATCACTTTTTTTCTTCTTCACAAAGGAGTTTCCTTGTAAAGTTAGGGTGAAGTGTTTAAAATTCCTGTTTTCTTCCGGCCCAATTTTGTGTTGAACCAATACAAAATGTAATTAGTCAGGAAAAGGCAGTTGGTGTTTCTCAGGAGGCAGCCAGCCTTGACAGATCAGTACACTTTTTGTATTTCTTCAAGCAAAGAAATACTTATTATTAACTTGGCCTTCCCTCAGGACTTTCCATAAGCAGAGAGCCTGGAAGGAAGCACAGCTTGGAAAACTTAACAAGAATATTAAAAAAAAAACAAAACGCAAAACAAACGAACAACAAAAAAACCAGGCTGCATCTCTTCACCATAGAGAATGCTATTGTGTAGAATAGCCCAGAACCAGATAATGCTGAGATGTCTTTGGAGAGTAACACTATTTCAAATATCTAACGAGACTGGACAAAAATAGATGTACATTGAATTAGCTCCATGCAGGGTAATAAACTAGTCATTGAAGATTAAAAGTACAAAAAAATGAAGTCCTTCTGCTAATATATGTTGCTTATATTGGTAATTACTGGTCAGGCTCAAAGATTTCTTAGCATTTAGCCTATTTTTAGCAGTTTTAGAAATCTTATTAAATATATATACACAGTTCTTGCCTGCACAAGTAACATTCAAATATGTAAGACAAATTTCTATGATATTTTATAGCAAAATAATCACAGTTCCTATCTGGTCTAGTGAAAGAACCAGATATAAACTCAGTTCAACAGTTAATAGTAAATTATATTTCCAGTGTATCTATAAAGAGAAACCTACTCTGTATTTTAAATGTGCCAGGCTACTGTCACATTACAAAGCAATGCTGAATATTGTAGTAAACTGATAATTAGACTAAAGTTTTAATTGTTATCAAGCTTCAAATAAGGATCAGTTAATCATGTGAAATCAACTTAACGCTTTGTATGTGTTTGTGAGTTAATTACATCAACAGAATAATTTTAATTATATCAGCTTTAATCTACATTCTCTGCTTTTAAGAAGCTCTGCTTAGAATATACATAAAAATATATATTTAGTATAGTAATTATACATTTTCCAACTATACAAAGAGCTTTATTAAACAAGGAAGTCTGAAAATGTATCCTTAAGATGTTCAGATTCTGAGACAGGACTATCTCCTTGGAAATTATTGCCAGGACTCATTCCTTTCAGCGAAGAATATATTAGACCTTCCCTCTTTGATATATACATCAAAAGCTCTGTGAGTTGCCTCTCCTTCAGTTGCTCAAGAATTTCTCTTGGTAAATTATGAATGGAGATGCACTCCTTAGGATAGTTAAACTTAGCTAGACAGTAGCTTTGTACATCAGGCTGACAATCCAAAAAGCCAAAGCCTCTCTGTGTTTGAATTTCCATATAGTGTTCATAAGAACTATTTAAATACTTTCAATTCCTTTCCCTACTCTTCAGATGATGATCTGGGACAATATCCCTGTCTTTTTTTGACAGCATAGGTGGTCAGATAACTGAAGAATCAGTTTATAAAGGCATTAAGTGCCTATATTTGTTACTTCCATGGAAGAATAAATGGCTGCACTTGCTACAAAATGAATAACCTCTGGATCAGATTTTTGCATTTATTTTATATGTACTAATACATGAGCAGACCTGTACAGAGATAAGCTACGTAATTTAGATTACTTAAATGTACAGAGTAGTTTGTTGAACATTTAGATTTTGAATATCAAAGAGCAATACTAAAAATAGCTAAAATCAATATTTATCCAGTTCTCAATAAAGATAGTTAGCGCTTCAATAGGAAGTTCACATCTTAAAAATGAAATAAACATAAAATTGAGTATTTTAATAATATACTCAAATACATCCTTCTGAATACTGTCTGTAACTTTCTAGAAGAACTTTAATCTACGACCTAGTGTTAAAATTTGATCAAATTTCAGTTTTAGGAATTAGAAATGCAAATACAGACCTTAGAATTAATGACGTGTACAACCACATAATGCTGATCTAATATTTGGGAAATGAGAATATAGGAGCTTCTTCAGAAGACCAGCACTGAATGAGGCACAGTACTAAAACAATTCTGTTTTATACTTGGTATGTTAAGGATCCTTGTCTGAACACGCATTGAAACTGTAGAATTAACTGTTCACAGGGATTGCGAATTATACCCTTTGGAAAAAGATGAGATAGTTCCCCAGATTAAGAATTGCACTCAGTGACTGGTCAAAACCTCCCAACTCTCTTACCTTTTGGTGGAAAATAGGACTTGCTTTCTGCTTTGTGAGGCCAGTCTACTACCAAAGGTCCAAATCGTCTGAAGCTAGCAGTAATTTCATCTGAAAAGAAGTACAACAGTTGAAATTAAAATCAATAACATAACTAAATAAAGAAGTACTATCAAATGAAGATCTTGTTTTTTAGCAAAGGTTGAGGTTTCAAGGAAAAAGAGAAGCAAAAAACTTAAATAGATACATCTTCCAAGTGTTAATATTTACCCAAAATATTTCTGGTGATTTTATGCTTACTTTTTTTTTTAATTTTATTTTTATTTTTTTTATTGCTCAGCAACAGCTGATTTCAGAAGGATGTGGACAACTGAAGGCAATGGTGAAAACTGGTGTGTTACTTTTTTATATTCAGGATCAGGTTTGAATACAACCGAAATAATTTATTGTTTAGTGATCTACATTCCAGACCTTTGTAGGCAAATGTTCTTATAATAAGTACCACAATTAGCATGATAGTACTTTCCAGCAGATACTGTGAACAGAAACTGAAAATCACCTATTTAGCAATGCTTCTAATATAACCATGAATAGGCCTGTTGCAAGATCCACTACGCTCCTTCATGATGTCTTTCTACACCAGCTGCTGCTTCCTGCCATTGCCTGCAAGAACCTGTGTCATGAGAAACAATAACACGACCCTAAACTCTACAAGAGCAGTAACTCGTCAAACACAAATATACTCTATTTGTTTCGGTTGCATCCTGTCATCAGCATATAAACAGGAAAGAAAGAAAAGGTATCTCCATGTGTCTTTGTTTAGCATTTGTATTAAAAGCAACAGTGCACTTTTGAGTTTGAAGCTAAAGTGCACCAAAAAAGCTGAAGTATATGAAAAGAAATCATTTAGTACGTTTCCGGAGAGCACTGTCATGAAGATGAAACCAAAATATGGTCTCCCCATGTCTGAAAGATAATTAACCACAGTCAGCTTATTTGGTATGCAAGTTAGTCTAGGATTACAATGAACCTTGTAAACGGACTTCTGTTTACATTACAAAGCTAGCATGCAATTTACAGTTATCTGCACAGGAGAAACCTAGTATTATACAGCATGATTGCTTCAGATCAGCACTATTATACAAAGCAATTCCAACTGCATCACATAATAATCTGAACTTCCCTGCTATCTTCTGTATTCAATGCATCACACAGGGCTCTGCCACTGACCTTCCTCTGCCTTAGTTTCTCTATTTAGGAACACGAATAATATTAACCTTTCTAAACCACTTCTGAGATGCTCAGGTAAAATAGAATTTGAAATTCAATTACTAAGAGACATTTCCTGTGAATAGATGATGAAGTATGTTCAGGTAGAGGACACTACGAAGGGCTAAGCTGTATATGAAAGGAATATACATGCCCCATACCACTGCAAGGTAAGCATAAGCAACAAATTCCAGGTTTCAGATGGAACTCTGCAATCTGGAAGTGTGGAAGCATAAACGAATAAATCTTCTCAAAATCAAAAGGAATGGATGACATCAAGTGATACTAAGTGAAACGTACCCATCAACATACCCATCTCATTAAAAACAAATCAAAAAACATGAACTGTAGTTGTAGCCTCTTATACAACATTATTTTGCTGGGTGGTTTACTTTCATTACCTCATTTAGGTTTTTCTCTTTCTCCCTCCCTCCAAACCTCATTTGCGTAGTTTTCGGGCAGCTCACCTTCATCAATATCTGGTGGAAGACCTCCAACAAACACTTTCCGAGAAAAACGCTCAATTCGTTCCCCATTCTGATGACCTGAATAGCAGGTAGGTGAATTCAACACTCCGACTTGATCACTGTGACCATCGTCCAGCAACCCATCGTCTATTGGGAAGAGGGAAGAACGGCCTTAAAAAGAAAAAAATAACATATTAAAACAATTCTGTGGCAGTACATAGTTATGTAATTTTAGAACGGGTAATGGGGGAATAGCGGTCTGGAAAGTAAAAATAAAAACAACAAGAAATTAGAAAAGCATACATTAGTTTAAGAAAAATTAAGATAATGAAAAATACGTTAAATCTTTAAAAAGGAAATTCCAGGTTGTAAACTGACATCTCTGTAAGCATAATACCTCATACTACGTTATATTGAAGTTACTCTGCTGCATCAAGTAAGATAATAATTTGCTTTTAAATAGAGGGTATTACATAGAAAGAGATTATATTAAGGGCTGCTTAAGTGAATTTATAATTAGTTTGCCTTTGGTTTAGCTTCAAGTTAAAGTGATAGCTTCTATCACATGAATGACTACCGCACGTCTAAAAATTACACTTTAAGTGACCTGAGGGAAATGAAAAAATATATACACAGTAGGACATTTCAGATAGGTATGATTTCTCTATTCTTTTGAAATTATCTGATTCTGATAATGCAAGAACAGATCAGTTTCTGTGAAAGCAGGAGAGAATTTTAATGAGCGTGCATAATGTAACACTTGAAAAATGAGTCAATGCTGATTTATACTGGCTCTGAATTTTACAACAGTTGCAAAGGGAAGCCTTTTTGTGGTTCCTAACATGTAGCAGTCTGCAGTGAGACTACAGTTACCCTTTTCTGAGGACAAGACAAACCAGGCTTTCCAGGGGTTGCTGTTCCATGTCTCTCCCCCGGTAGAAATGAATGTTCAAACTGAAAAGCTAGTTGCAACTGTGAAATCCAAGAAGCCCACAGGACACCTTTGCAATTGCAAAGTGATCAACACTGACATATAGATGGCAAAGGGGAGTGAAAACATGGTATTTCCGTCCTACTTTCACACACACAACCACTTTCATAATTTGCAAATTTTATAGAACTCCAAAAGAGAAGACCCCGAAGGTCAGGTTATGAATTCAGGTTATTCAAACTTTCACTGCTTTAGTGCAACAAGGATTAATAACAGTTTCAAATTCAGAAGTTAGTCTGAACTGCAGAAAAGTCCAAAAAGAAAAATTTTGGTTGAAACAAAAATACTCCACATCAGCATTTATTCTGAAATGCAATTTTGCTGTTTCCCTCTCACTTTTTAAGTTGTTATTACTTAGGACATTCTGGAATTCAGCTGCCTTCCAAAAACAAAAGAAGCAAGCAAAACCAAAAAACCAACCTAGCACAGTTTTGGGAGACAAGTTCATTTTCCACCTCAAATACCCAATTTACTCTAAGTTCACCCACTGCAAATGGATAGGCAGAAGCAGTGAGCTCCTGACACTGGAGTCTGCAGTATCTCAGCTGTGCTTCGTACTGCAACCTGTAACTTTTATCCCACCTCAGGAAAGCCCCCTAGGGACACCCGCAGAAATTGTGCAGATAAGCCAGGGATGAGAGCAGTAGGAAGGCCATTTGTTTCATGTTAGACCACCTGAGATCAAGTGCTTAAAGACATGGCTGGAGGAAGAGAGCGCAAACATCATGACTAATGACCCACGTTGTGGTAATAACACCTGTAGGCCCTAAGCTGATATCTGAATCCACTATAAAAATACAGTACATCAAAAACACCGAATGAAAACACAAGGTGATAGAAATTAACTAAATGTAATCAACACGTGGATCCAAACAGAAGCAGGACCACTGGACTGTACTGCATTAACAAAGCCAGTGACTGTGATATCTTTATGGTGGCATTTCCCAATTATGTCTAAAGGGCTTATCTGATAGAGAGGAACACAGCAACCAGGAAATTGCAACGTGCTCCCTCCTTCCATTAAAAACGGTGATGTGTTTGGAAATATCCTAATATGGTGGGAAGCAAGCGATGGCATCCCTGCTTGCTATCACAAGGAGGCATTCAGCAGCTGGGTAACAGGAGCAGGAGAGCACCTTGAAAACTGGAAGCAAGTAGGCTGTGTTCGATGGGGCAGCAAAGTCAGAAAGCAATGGACAAACAGAAGGTTAACGCAGCTGGAAGAGGCAGCAAGGGAGATTCTTCCTGCAAATGATATATTTAGACATAAGAGGAACAGGACCACACTATGACAACCCAAAAAGGAAAAGACCGCAGCAGCTAAGTAGTGTTGATGTGAGTTTCAAGTTATGAAACTCGCAGTTATAAGAATGATGATCAGGTCTTATGCATATATGAAGAAGTGGTAATATTCTTTCAAAAATATGCCAATCCTAATTAACTTGTTGGTTACAATATGGCCACAAAAGCATCTTTCTTTTTTTTCTTCTTCTTCTTTTCTTCCCCCCTTTTTTTGAACAAGCAAACAAAAGGCACAGACACACGATTTATACTTACGGAAGGTACCTGTCCCAGCCTATTGAAGGGGGGTTGGAATTATATGATTTTTAAGGTCCCTTCCAACCCAACCCATTTGATGATTCTATGATCTCTTCAGATAATGAAAATTAAGTTTTTATGTTTCTCAAAGTAATTCTTAGATAATTCCATTTCTGACTTACAAATACATAGGAAAGAAACTCAAAAGAATAATCCTCAGAGTAATTTATTCTTTTCCCCACAGACCAATGTCAAAATCTAAGGACAACAAGAATCTAAGGCTGTTTCCATTACGAAGCAAACCATCAGAAAACATTTTGAAGAGGTATCAGTGAGATCAGTTTTTCTTTAATGTGGGGAAAGGTTTGCCAAAAGCACTGTAGCTCCTCAGAGAGCTAAGATGACATTGAGGACAATGGATTAACACACTTAGTGCAGCACGCTCTGACTCCAAACACCTCTTCCTCCCTCCTCTCCACTTTTAAATGCTTCTCATCTGAAGAAAGCAAAAAGGTCACTTTCTAGGCTTTCCGATTTCTCCCAAAGACTGAATTAAAAGGATAAGCCCCTTTAAATACTCATTTCTTTTTGTTTTATGACAGTGAAAAGGATTAAGCAAAATCTACCAGAAACTTTCCAAAGACAATTGTGCTATTACACATGGTCTACGACATTATTCTTTCAAATGGGGCTCCTGAGCAACCCGTTATGAACCAATGCAGAGATCAAGGCAGACAGACAGACAAGAAATTCTGTGTATATTGTGAATATTTTGAAGCTCTTGAAGATCTGTATGATTTGCTGCACACTTTACCTCGTCTTTGTAACACCCACTGGTGACTTTCTCATATAGCTGAATCAGTATTGGTTTTCTGGGGTCAGTGAACATATATTGATTTATACTATGAGAATTTATTTACCATTTCCAAGGGCCGTCCACTAGATTTCTTCCTAAGTTTATGAAATATTTTTAGGTTTTACTCTGTACACTAGCACTTACACAGAAGCAAAGGGAGATGAGTTAGAACAACCAGCAAACGGTATACTTTTAAAGGGGGCAACAACTGCAAGCAGTTACCATTAGCATGAACAAAATTATGATTAGAGCTACAGAGCTTTAACTGATTAAGGGATTTGGAATTCAAACTCTGAGAGAGAGAGTTTCATTTGAAGAGATTCAAACTAAAAAAAGAGATCAATGATCAAAGCAATCTAGACTGCACCCCTCACACCCTCCATCTCCCCCGTATTAAGGAAACATGCAGATAAGCGCTTATAATCAACAATCTGGATTAATTAATCATAATGATCAGTAACAGCTCCATCAGGATTAATTGTACTGTAACAAACAGAAGTGAATTACCTCGTCTTCGCCCATAACTCCTCGCTGCATGTAAACAAAGGACAAATTGTAAAATGTCAAACAACTGTGTTATGCCCACATATGAAAATATTTATCATACAAAAAACGATGTGGGTGAGCAATAAATAAAAATCTGCATTGGTATTTGCCACTGCTAATTGTAGATTAGACTGCAAATAAACTGAAGTCTTACTTAAATATCCCACTATTTTACTACTCAACTGATGTTAGCAGCAGCTGTAAGGAATATACTATAAAACACAGCAATATCATTGCACAAATGTTAATTATTCAATGTGCCTTTATACTTGATCTTAACTTCATGTTAATTACAGAAGCATAAAATGTAGTAACTTTAAAATTCATCTCCACAAACGCAATTTGCATCTTAGAAAAGTGTCTCATTATTACGCAGGGCACTGCAACTGAAAAAAGGAAAATATTACTTTAAAAAGCATGTAGCCAGCATTAAATTAATCACAGAAACATTCTGGTCCATGGAACAGTTTGTACAGTCCTTTGCAGTGACAATGCAAATGCTATAAGCCATGACCTTCCTTTTTCATGAAAAGACCTAGCAGAAAATTAACCGCAAGGTTTTGTTTGAAACAAAAGACTCCTTGTGGTAGCAAACAAAATCAGGGCACAAGTCACAAGAAATGGCATTGTATCACAAATACTGCACAAAGGCAAAGCAACAATTTCTGACAGACTGCAAGCAAGTCCAAGATTTTCCTAACTTCTGAGTTTTGCAAGATTCTTAAAGGGATCTTACTCACAGCTACAGTTCAGCAGACTGCACTGACTGCTCCTCAGCCTGAAGGCTGGGCAACTAAAAATAGGCAGATTACTAATACAAAAACTATCAAGCTATGTGTAATTTTTAGTTACGTTTCCACAAAGTATTTTCAATTCCTGTTTCTCAGACTTCATATCTGAGAAAGATTACTTTAATCATTATAGCACTGTAGTTAAATATCCACACAGATCACTATAAACCATGTTACCGTGACATTCATGAACAAAGATTACTGTGTCCCCCCATTAATTTTATTTTTATTTTACTAGGACTCCATGCACAGATCTCTCCTAAAATGCAACTTTGGTTGTGAGACACTGATACACATGCAGTCTCACAAAGTCAATGATTCGTGAAGTAAATTCACTGTTCCATTTCCATATTGTTGAATACTTATATGCTGGTATTTACCATTTGCATGGGGATTTTTCAAAATTTTTAGTAAGTTTATATATATTTTTTATTCTCTTTATTTTTTCCTACTAGGAATTCAGTGGACTGCTTATGGAATTCTGAGAATCTCTCTCGTATTTTTCTCCCTTAATACTTTTGATTTCTTACACAACATTAAGTATATTCCTATCCAACTTGCACTGAACTTGCTTTCTAATTTATTTTCTTCCACCTGAAAGAATCGCTGTGGATTAGAACAGTCTTTTGCTTAGTTTTTCATACCCTTCAACTTTTCACTAGTGATCCAAAACCAGAAATCCCAGTTTCAACAAGACTGGAAACACCTGAATTCAGATTTCCCATATGAAAATAGCATCCACAAAAGGCAACATATTCTTCAACAGAGGATGCGATTAGTTCTCTTATCAGTCGATGCAGCATAAGGAGACTAATGTCTAACTTCAGACTTGTTTTCATCTGAAGTCAGGCACTGACAAGAGAGCAGCTCTGCTGCTGCTGCAGCGTGGAGGGATCTTTCCTGACTCTTGGACACAGTGACTCACAGGCAGCATTAGCAGCTGTGTCACCAAGCCCTTGTCCAACACCCTGTGCTCTTCTCTCCCCCCAAGTAAAACCAGAGTAATCAGGGAAAATTCAAGTGCATCACACCCACAGTAATGACTGCAATGTCATGTTCTCTCTCCGAGAATACTAAACGAATGCATACTAATAAAGCACTTCTAGCGCAAGCCATAGTGATTTTTCTTCTTTTCCACCAGATCTGCTCCTTTTTGCCAACAAAACCAGCTCAGCTATTTTCTTATATATTCATAGTTAAGGCAATCTGATAGACAAAAAAATATTTTGTTACAGAACACCTGAACTATTTTTCTTTGTGTGTTTTAAAATATCGGTAAGTTTAGGGATAAACACAGCAGGGCTATTAAAATGCTAAAAACTCCTACACAATGCAATTCTGCTTAAAAGGATATTTGTTGCAATATAAACAGAAATTACAATGACACACCAAAGTGCGTAGTCTGTATATTCTTTGCTTAGGGAAAAACAATGATAGCAGAGAAAATAGAAAAATAATTGTATTTGATGTTGTCACATTATTTACTTTACCCATATGGCAAACCCCTTTCTCCTGCTATTTACCTGGTTTGTCCATTTAGACTGTAAACTAGTTTGGGCAGGGATTTTCTGTCACTGAGTCTATAAAGTCTGGAAAACTTTGCTCCCATTCTCAGACGATCTGTAGGCACTGCTGCAATAAATGTGACCACTGATATCAACCCCTATGGTTTTGCAACTCGTTATTTTTGATTATTTTTATCCAGAGTTTATGACCACAGTGGACAAGCTGCTTTAATAACAACAACTACAAAGCCTTGAAGGTTACAGGCTCTCATCAGACTGCTTCCCAAATCACTACAAATATGGTATTGAACTAAACGTATCCCTTTTGTAACTTCAGTATTTTGATCTCCCCACATACGTATTTCTATAGTACTGTCTTTCAAAGGCTAAATATTGCTTCTGGAAACAGTCTCACTAAAACAAACTTTTAGTATAAGGTGAGCAATGAGATATTCTTTTAGATTCAAACTAGATTATATCAGAAATATTTTTCTCTATTTATTAAAATACCATGCACATACTGTATGCCCTTCAGAGCATACATGCTTATATGTGGTGTGTATAACTATATATATAGTGTATAACTCAATATATACACATTATATATATTTAGAGATATAAATATAGTTTTATATGTATTTAATATATGCATTTAATATATACATTTACATAATTAGTGCCTGTGTTTAGAGAAATAAATAGTTGCAGGGGAGATAGCCCTTTGGGGAAGGCCCGTCAGTTGTAGTTATACTTGATTTATGACAGCAAAAAAATGAGAGATTACACTTCCTTCCTTCCTTCCTGAACTTGTTCAAAGAGTAAGTCATACAGAAATAATTTTGTATCCTCTACTCTGTAAAGGCAGATAGCCTAATTAACCAAAACTTTGAAAGATTTCATGTAAGTGAGAAAGTGCAAGAGAGACACTCAGAAAACATGGATTAGGTAGCACATGCAAGAAGGATTATATGTCCAATGAAAATGGGGTCCAATAACCCTGCAACCTTCCAATGTTAGGTGCTGTAGCTACAACAAAAACATTCCCTCTTCTTGTAGATAAAAACTACAAGGTACTCTTTAGTGCTTCTATATCCCTTACGTTGCATACTAGTAAGTCTAGAAACTGTCAAAAAAAATCAACACCACCTTTCTAAAACTTAAATCAGCTCAGAGATAAAAAAAATATGGCAGACAGAAGTAAACACTTTTTCCGCCTTTTTATTTATATGGTCTTGATGTCAGATACTTTTGCAAAATTGTGAGCGGTGCTATCGTGCAGATAGTCAATGTATCATTTCTGTTTTATTCGGACATGTATTTGAATTACCCTCCAGAGATCAAATATGCACTTATTTCAGTAACTGAAACTGCTGAGCTGAACTAAAAATATTTATGTTGTATAACAAAAAAAAGACCCACTAGACCAACTTCCTACATTTAAATACAACTCTGAAGTTTATAATATCAACTAAGATAAAATACCATTTGTCCTTAACAGTCCTGATTTACATGAGCAGATGGGGGACACTGAAGAAATGAAGCCTTTTTTTGTTAATACTTATTTGTCATTTAAAGAAACCGATCAATAATTATGGCTGAGATTTTTCAAGAGTATTGGGT
Organism: Anser cygnoides; assembly: GCF_040182565.1. Classification (NCBI taxonomy): domain Eukaryota; kingdom Metazoa; phylum Chordata; class Aves; order Anseriformes; family Anatidae; genus Anser; species Anser cygnoides. The sequence goes on along the minus strand of NC_089876.1, from coordinate 15,610,852 downwards.
AAAGGAGGTAGGTGCTTAATTCCCACTATATTCTATCGCATTTGGGTGCCTAAATTCTATTCAGGTTCCTTTAGGTTTTAAGGCTGAAAGAGTTCATGATGACCACTCAAGTTTGGCATGCATGACAGACCACAGAATCTTATGCAGCGATTCCTATATTAGGAAGTTCAGTAACTTCTCTTTGAAGCAGAACACCTTTCTTAAAAGCACAACCAACTATAAGTATCTCTAAGTGATGGCAAGTCTAACGCTCCCTTCCTAAACTGACTGAATGGTGAATTATAGTAGGTTTCAATAGTCATTAAAAAAACAACTCAATGCACTAAAACGATAAAGGTGAGAACCCTATAATAGGGAAAAACACCCTACATCCTAACAAATTGGACTTTTGCATTATTAGTTGATACAGAAAAACTGTAAGACAGAGTTGACAATTAAAGATGTACTCAAGTGAAACCATTCCACGGTTATCTTTCCTTGACTTTTGAGGGAGGTCATTGAAAATCCATTTTTTTAGTTTTTACATTTTTATACAGCTTGAGCTGTAACAGATATATAATTATCAGATATATAATTTATTAAAACATAAATCAGCTTTCCTTTGGTTCATTTCATTATTTCAAATAATGAGAACTGTAAATATTAATATTAGGTACAGTTCAGTAAGTATGTGTTAAATGAGCTGGAAAATTATCTATCACTTAAGAAGACAAAAACTAGCTAAAAATCAGTTTTATCTAGAAGTGTTTAGTCTTAAGAGGGTTGAGGAATTCCAGCCTGGCTCATGTCAGAACCTTACAGGGATCCAGAGATACAAGTCTACTAAAATGGAGTCTACTAAAATCCACTGAGGGTTACAATCTGCTGTTAGCTCACACGAAGATGGGTCCCACATCTTTAAAATGTTACTGCTTTGCTTTTATGAAGGGCTGATATTGCTGCTCCTCCTGGTAGTGAGTACAACTCTAAATGAGAAAATAAGGGATAAATACAAATCTATGGATTATCAGTTCTCCTCTTCTGTATTCCTCCCTCCAAGGCACCAGTTGAGGGGATACTGTGAAACATTCGTTTGAATCCTCTTCAGCAGAGGAAACTGAAGTCTGCAAGCTTTTCAACAAGTGTTCAAGCTGTGATTCTCCTTACCACACATTTGGAGAAAGCCCTTCACTTCTTGCAAAGAAAGACAAGTTGTGACAGAGTCTGAAGCAGCTGTGGCTTCCCAGAAGCCGTTCTTAGTGTTTCTGTTTTCTAGCAGCATGTAGCTCCAGTTTAGAAGCTCCAACTTCAGGTGGCCCCCACCAGTATACATGATTGCACTCTCCACATGCATTACAGAGACTCTCCACATGCATTACAGAGAGCTTCGGTGTCCAAAACAGGGCTCTGAATCAAATTCTACAGGGCATACCTAAAAATTAGGCTTTGCAGCACCTGCCTTTTAGATAGTCAAATTGTTATTTTTATCTCACTTACTGAAGGTTGTTTGTAGTATTGCAGCTTTTAAAAAGGACAGCACTTTCACTGAGTGCTACCTTCCAAACAGCTGTGGAAACCCCACCAGCATTAATAACAAACCAAGGTATTCTTTAGTACATATTCTACCTCTGTGGTAGGCTTTTCAGGTTAGTCTGTCACCATAGAGACATTTTTCCAATGTCACCAATAAAAGCAACAACCTTTTTTCCCAGATAGTGTAACAACACTTCCCACTTATTCTTCTAGCATGCAGTACTACAAAAAGAGCTCACCATCCTAAGCATTAAAGCAAACAAATTTTAAAATGTTTCTTGCTTTGAAATATTTCAGCTGCTCATAAGACTGCTCAATATTAATACCTTCCCACCTAATGTTTCATTATAAATCAGCAGGTAATCACAACAGAACAGATACCACCCAAGAAAACCAGCTTGTAGGATAGGCTGTAGAGTTGCAGTTAAATACAGAAAGTTAGTTGTTGTAAATGTCCTAACATCAAGCACATCTACATTCAACCTAATTTCCAACCAGAAATCAGGAATATGGATTGTGTGGGCTAAGCATGAACTTTATTTCAGTAGTAAATAGCTATTTTTACTTTCCAAGGTACTCCATTATCTTAACTATCCAATAAAAAAGGACCTGATTCTTCAAATGTCCACTGTGCGAGACTTATTTTTAGTGGACAGACAGCCAAATAGGAATATCCTTAAAATTTTAAACATTTACTCACAGTGTCACATAACGGAAATTATTTTTTTGTTTGTTTTACAATTTATACCCAATCGCACAAGTGTAAGTGACTCTGCAGAAGGGTAAGGCAACAAGAACAAAAAAGAGCTCCACAGACCCACAAACCTGAAGTAACTATTCTGTTTGTACTTTTTTATAATTAGGTCTTTACTGGTAACATTTATACTCATCGTTATCCAATAATTAGAAGTCAATGACAAAAATGTAGTTGCTTTGTGTACAACAGATTCCACTTTTTCTTATCTAGTGAAGCTATGGTATTACAGCTCTAATTTTTCCCTATGTAGAAAACATTTGTGTGCAAAACCCCTGATTTATTATTGACTTAGATGGATTACCAAGCTCTGCTTCCTTCTTTAGCCTTGAACAAAGGCTAAAGTTCATGCCTTCACTGAGTAGCAGATGTTCATGAAGTTTGACCTACTGGGAGAGGAACGTGAACATGAACTCTAACTTCAGCATATTTTGCAGTTAGAAACTTATTTGACAAAGCCAGTTCCAAAAAACCACACACAAGTAAAATATTATTTCACAAAAGTGTAATAAAAAATATATAGTTCACCATTTTATCTACACAAGATAGAAAAGCATGCATTTCTGGCCTTCTTATTTTTCTCATTCATGTCTGAGTATAATAGTTTTTTTAGCAGAGCTTTGGAGAATGTTATGCTCATGAGCTTAAGAACAAAAAAGAATAGTACATCTTTTAAGTATTTCAGATTTCAAATAAGCTAGAAATAATGAAAGGCTGTTGCAAGATTAGCTCTTGCCATTCAGCTCTGAAAAATGGAAAGCACTAGTCCCATTAATGTTGAAGACTAGAGGCAAGTAATTCAATAACAATGTAATAGTACAATTTTATACTAACATGTCAGATTTAAACTAAGCTAGAGATAATTAGGAACTGTTATAAGATTAGCACTTACCATTTAACATCAGAAGATTGTCAGTCCCTGGATGTGGATAACTCAAGCGACCTTAAAAGAAAACAAAAAAACACAAAGAATAAAACAAAACAAATGCAAAAGTTTTAGTTATTACACTAGAAAATAATAACACAAAAAAGAAATGAAATGAAAAAATCACTTCTTAGAATTTAAATATAAACTCTATTTCCAGTTTGCCTATGGAAATAAAGAGCTAATATTTAACTCCAAGCACATTAACCAACAATACCCTTGACCCAAGTTAAAGCTGACAAGAACAGACTTCTTAACCTTAATTCTCTGGTCATAAGATCTGCAATGTGCTTTGGGATCAGCTCCAATAGGATAAAGCCACTTTTTGTTTCATGACACCCAGAAATAGTGCTGACTGCTTTAGTCTTCTCTTTCATAGCGATTGTGAATAACTGTACTATGCACATTGCTTAACAGAGTGTCATTTCTGTGCTTTAGGGCCTCTCTGCTGAATCAGTGTAAGAAAAAACATGTCAACAGGAATTAATATTAAGGCATTAAAATTTATTAGCCAACGTTGCATGTAGTATTCTTAGTAGGTCTGGGAAATCTAGAGTACTGGTTTATCTACAAAATTAAGAAATTTAAAGAATATGATACATCACGTTTTATCGCAGACAAACACCTATTGAATAAATATTACACGAAAAAGCTCATATCCTGACATGGAACTTTTCAAGTGTTGCCTTTTACTACATTGGTGGCATGTTTTACTTCAATAGCTAAACGACTGGTTTAAAATGCATAGCTGAAGTGCCTCTTCACTACAAATTCCTTTTTATTAAAGGAGACTTTTTCTGTTTACAGGAAGCTGCAAACATACCAGTAGTGCACACTGACCTAGAGAAAAAATTTCAATAGCTGCTGTGTTTAGAAGCGTGCTTTAATGTGCAAAAAACTACATTTCCATATATCTTGCTATTACAACATACTTGCTTATTTATAATTCTTCAGCTTGTATAACAAACATACTGAAACAAACATTTAAATCTTTTGGAGGAAACTAGAATGTTTGCTGAGACAAGAATAAAGGCTGAAAGCAAAGCATGTTGAGAACTGACACAGATTTAAAGGGGAATATAGATGCAGATGGCTTGTAAGATGCAAGTAAATATTAGTAAGACACTGCAGATAGTCATACGCTAATAAGGCTCAGGCTTTCTGTAAAGAAACAGGAAAAAAAAGAAAATAAAAACCAAAGCAGCAATCCATATATTAAAGTTGTCTAACAACTCCCATCATATATATATATATATATTTTTTTTTACTCTTGCTGAACCCATGTGTTTAGCAGCAAGACTGGAAATTTCTCAAAATAGCAGTTCTGTGTCTAAAAGGACACACCTTTAGGGTTAAATAAAAACTCCTTTTGCAGAAAATATTTAAGTAATAGTACATAATTCCCTGCAGGAATCAAACAGGAGAATTTTCTACCAAAAACTACAGAAAAAAAAATATTAACTCTTACACTCAAAACAGCAAGATTTAAAAAAAAAAGAAAAAACGTTTTATACAGCCAGATACTATTTCTCTTCCAACAGATCTTATTATTAGAATGGATGGTATTTGTGCAGCTGAAAATTAGGTAGGAACTCTGCCTATTTTTTTAGGATTTGGAAAGGGCAGATGAACCCAACTGAAAGAACTGTTACTGTCTTCTCTAAATTTTACAGAACTTTTAAAACGACTCAGGTAAGATATTAAAAAATCATTGCAGGAGCCTTTGTCTTCATTTTCTGTAACTTCAGGATGCCCAGTTTTATAAAACAATCCAATTTTTCTCTCATGGTAAGCATTTACAGCTACTCCTAATGTTTCTTGGAAAAATAAATATTCTGCCCTTGTAGAAATGCATTCTAGTACAAGAAGGAAGAAATTAAGAAGGCGGCATCCTTAAACTGCAATCTGGGAGCCGCCACTGGTTTGCTCAGCCTGGTTTTTAAGAGGTCATTTTGCTTCTCCTCTCAGTTGGTCCATGAAAGTAATACTCATTTGCCTAACAGCCAAGGATTTTACAGGATTATTTATTGTCACCATCCTGTGTATATACGGTGCTATAGAAATAATTGCAACACCGTGAGCTGCTTCTTGCAGAACGGAGTGATTTATCTTGAATAACGACAGAAATTGTGAGAAATGATCATCTCAGCTTGGATCTCCTTGAGACTCTGGTGACGATCTTTGTCTCTAAATTTTGTTCTTTTTTTCATCTAGTAAAGGGGACAAAAGATACCTGTTGTAATTACTGCAGAAAAAGAGTTCAGATTTAAGTCCTATCATGACAGAGAACCCCTCTGATGTCAGCACCTAGAGGAAATCTGCTTTAGAAGATAGGGGATTCCAGGTTTAAAAATGGTATTTTTGCATTTTCACCTTTTTTTCCCCCACTCTCTCTAGCTCCATGAATAAGCTGCACCTGAAACATAAGGCACAAAGCCGAAAAAGTTGAAATAATAAAGCACTTCTCAAGAAGTCGCGAGGACGGAGCTGCGCTAAGGAGCGCTCTCTGCCTGAATCCACTGGGCCTGGGACTCTGGTGTCAAACCGACGCACCACACAAACACAGAGACCTCCTCTTGCTGTTATGAAGAAGAATTTGCTAGCTCAGATAACGATTTGAGGGTTAGAAGAGGAAAATTAGTAACCTTTTTGGTCTTACTCGAAAGGTTTTTTCAATGAAATCACATTTTGTGATTTAACCGTAGTTATGTCATTCTAGTGATCCTAAAATTTGTATTGACTACCTTGTCTAGCACTTGGGCTGTAAAATCTTAAAAAAAATTAACATAGAAGATTTGCTTACTTTTTCAAAATATAACTACTGCTAACTTTGTTTCTTAGACCTCAGAATAATCTGAGGTGGCAAAATGCAGCGTTTCTATGGAGTGCACCTGAATTTAATGATATAAATAAATTTGTAAAACTTCATGTGTGGAATGAGGTGTAAGATCAATCTTATACAGAGTTCAGAGAACTCAAATCTGTTTAAAAAGTGTAAAATGGATGTATACAGTATTAAACTTCATGTAAAATAGCAGCACATAAAATACAAAGAACAAAGGAGTGCCATCTTATACCAATTCACTTTGCTTCTATCGTGGGTTTTTTCCTATTCAGCTCTTTCTATTGCTTGTTGTTCAATGCCTTTAAAAATATGTACCAGTTTAACAACTGCCCTCATCACAAACCCCATCTATTCTCATTTTACTTCAGTGTCAGTAATCTAGATTTGTGAAAACCGTTCGATACTTATACTAGTTACTCCAGTGGTCTCTGCTTGCTTAAAAAATAATTTGAATAACATGTAAAGATGCTATACTAGCTTAAAAATAACTACAAGTTAATTACAGAATATCTACTATTTAAATAATAGATGGACTTAATTCCTGAGAAATGAAAAGCAATCACTTCACTGGCTGTCTACAGAACTAAATTCTGCAGCATCCAAAATTAGCACCACACTGTTGGTGCTACTTGGAAAAAATAGGATGGCTGATATTCCAGTACTGTACCATAAAGTATCATACTACAGAAATTTTCTCTGGGAAAGCCTGAGTCTAGCAACTTCAGCACGTTACCATTCATTATTCTCACGTATCACGGCTAAATTCAAAATAGCACCGCTGTGGAGAAGCAGGTATGTCTGACATTTCTTATGTAACTGGTGTTCTGTGAAATTTAATCCCCTCTTCCGCATCTAAATGTGATCAGTGTTAACGCAACTGGCTGGTGCGTATTTCTGACAACATGTTCTTGCGTAAGGGAAGAAAAATAAAAAGCTTGTAAATAAATTTTGGTGGGCCAGCTTAACAACTACACCCACTTAGAAGTCTTGAAAATCCAAATGATGAGGAAAGAGTAAGAAATTTAGTTACATTTCTGTAATCTTTTGTTGTTAATATTGGCAGTGAAAATTAAAATACTAATTTCCTTTATAAACCTCTTCTGAGCATCCGGGCATAGTTCTGCTTACTCACTTTTCGTTTTAGGGCAAATTCATATCTAGTATTGGACATGCATGCTTTCGATTCCTATTTAATTCAATTGTTTCAGGAATCCCCAAATATTAAAACATTTGGGACAGATTTAAACCTATAACGACCACTTTAAATATTGCTGACTCAGTTTCACATGTTTGATGTTTCATTGTCTGCTCCCACCTTTTTTTTCCTCGTTGTTTTTAAAGTCTTAAATGATTGAATGAAGAGACTGAGAATCCCAAATTCCTTTCCCACCTTTTTTTTTTTTTTCCAGTAGATCTCCTGATTAAAAGAGAAAGAGCTTCCAAGTTAAGCTTTTTCCCAGACTACGTAACAGACGGCAAATGGCTGAGGACTGCAGCAGTTTCAGAAAGCTCAGTTTTTGATTTGGTGTAGTTAAGACAACAGCACAAAACCATGTTTGGACAACACCTAGTTACAGAAAGCCTAGATACTACACTTTCACATGCTTGTGTAAGAATTATGTAAGCTTTAATGAGGCCAAATGCGTTGTCTACAATACGTCTGTTTAGGCAAATGAGTCTATCAGGCTCAAATAGGAATATTTTTTTTCTCACAAACAGTTTCTAAGAAAGAAACCTACAGAAAACATTCTTTATTAGATTCTTTTTACTAGAATTTCAAGCCTTTTATATGACAAAAAGTGAAGTCTTTCCTTCCTTGCTCTTTTGTTCAGCCTTAGAAACTCTTTTCTGAACACAATTTGAATTACTCTAGGAAGCAACTGCATAATTTTAAATGTTACTGCTTCCTAACAAAATATAAAATAAATTAATTTGAAAACAAAAATTGTCATGTCCAAAGGAAGAAAATGTTTTCTACCGTGCTGTTCAGTCACCATCACCTTTTTTTATACTTCACTGGGCATGCTCTGGCAGGTTGCTTTTAAAAGAAACATGCAGAACACCTGAAAAGCTTAACTAAACTAACTGAATAGGAAAATAAAAATAGGAAAGAGCAACATAAAGGCTTCTAGGTGCATCATGTTATTCTTCCCCAACAGGTAAGCCAAACATTAATGTTTTACTTTTATTATATTATTACTAGCTATACAGAAAAAGGTATTTTTATAGCTTTCCTAAAAAAAGCTTTTTTCTCCCCTCACAAAAAAGCATGAAGAGAAATTGGACTCGTTTTTCCTATATACTTTGTACTCCTTGTTACTCCTACTAGCATAGGTACGACTAATTCAAGTTCTGTATTGTCTTATATATAGCTCGCAGAGCTATAGGAGAGCTGATTAGGAAAAACAAAACAATTGTAAATTGAGAAAAGCATCAACACTCTTGCTTTACACAAGAGAAACCATTAAATTACATGGAAATCATCATCATCTTTACTAGAACCATGCTTCTAGTAGATAATAAATCCCATTAAATCATCTGCTTCTCAATTTGAACACATTCTATGAAAAATGTAACCTGTTCTTTTACATTTTTTTCCATAATCTCTTTAAGTGCAAATGTTTTGGCTTTCTTGCTTCTGAAACATCTAGAACTCAAGTTTGCTACATCTTGACATCAGGAAGGACTCATATTTGGGGGAAAATAGTTTAAAGAAAAAAAGAAGTACACGAGTGTTATGTCTGAAAAATAATTACACAACTAATATTCCAATATTTTTGTCTAGCCTCCAATATTTTAAGGGTTAATAAAAAAATTAAAAAGGTATTTAGGAACAATGGTGTAAAACCAAATTAATTTATTTTAACCTTTACTATTTTTAACTTCCGTTTGCATTGTATTGATTGGAAAAGGCCATGTTAAATATATTTTTATAAAATGGATTTTGAGAAAACAGCATGGGGAAGATTAGTTTTAGTACGATCAGGATTTGTGCTGCAATCACTAGTGAATTCAAGTACACCTCTACCTTGAAAAACTGTCTTACTGAATGCTAAAAATCACTTCTTTCTTTTGATCTCTTCTGTAGTTATGACTAAACTTAGTCTAAGTGAAGCTGAAACTATACATCTATAAACAACTTTTGGCAGGCATAAATTTAGCTTTCAGTGAATCATATTTGAAATAAAGGTTTTTCAAGTTCATGAAAGCAAAAATTGTGAAATCTGACTTCCTTCTAAAATGAGTCTTCAAATGCAAAACTTAAAGCTGTGAGCTAGTACACACAGTGTCTGTTCTGCATTGTGCAAAATCTGAGACAAGATGCTTAGTCATACTCCAGATATTGTAAGCAGCTAAATCTGAAACACGTGCTTAAAATTCCAGGGACTTTCATTTTACTGCTGTGGTCAGATATAAAAGATGCATTGTCTTAGTGTGCTTAGATTTAGTTAAAAACTTGCCATAAAAATATTCTCTAGTTATAAAAATATTCTTCAGTTACAGCAAAGCATGTCATACATTAATAAGAATAAAAAGTAAGAGCTAGTTATATTCTTAGTCCTGTGCATTATGCAAGCAGGTTCTTACGTAAGTGTCAGATTTGCTGTGGTGAAAAGAAAACCCAGAGGGACTGAAATAACAAAATTAGCGTTTCACAGTTTGTAGAAGAAAAAAGTTAAACTTGTTAGGAAGTTACAAAAATGCCAACTAATGGTGACTAAACAGGAGAGGGATAGGGAGGAACTGAAAAGCTATTCTTGGATGTGTTCTCTGCTTCCCACTGTCAGTCAGTAAATTCAATAAGGAACATTTCTCTTGTCTTTTTGCTAATAGTGTAGCCTTTTCAATTGAAATAATAACTTCCAAAGGAAATAAAAAAGATCTTCAACAACCTACTTAAATAACAGCACACGATTATTCCATTTAAATTCAGTTGGTGCGTGCATTGTTCTCTGGCACTCAAACAAAAAAAAAAATTTCCTTTGAATTCATCACTATCTATGGCTTCCATCTGTTTTAGTTCAAACATAAAACTTAGCAGAATTTTCACTGCGATGGTGAAACTGTTAAAAAAAAAGGAAAGTCTTGTCAACTGCAGACTGAAACCATACACTCACGTCCCTAGAATGCACAGAATAACTATGGAACCTTTACTGAGTTTTTCAAAAATGTCTATATATGGACATATTTGACTTCATCTTAAAGCTTTGTCTTGTCTTATTCTCACTGAAAAATTATTATTGGAAAGATATAGTTTTCATGTAGTGTATCGTAACAAAATATGATGAGATTAATAAAAATAGGTCATTTCTGTGTTTGCTATGCCTCTGAAAACTCTTCTGCATTATAAAACCAAAATGAAGACAGCGAGATGGTGGGGAAACAAAGCAACCACTTCCATTTGTCATGTCAGTGTGCAGGCAAGTGAAGAAACTGACTGGTTTTCAGGAATGTGAGAGATGTCACTGGCAGTATATTATGACAGAGGATCTGCATTCTCTAATTTTAAGCCTAACGATAGCTTTACCTCTTAAAATCTATCCTGATCGTAGACTTACTAGCTTTCAGATAACCAAAGTAATATTAGTCACCACCTGAGTGTGGCAAATTGAAGAAACAATGCTTTGAAACAGGGATGAGCTAACTAGTTACCTTGTCTTTGATGACATGCACTTGCTTTTAGTTCATAGCAGTTACCACCAGGCTAACGTTCACAGGTTTTCACCTCTGTGCGTTACTTAGTAATGTATTGTTAACACGTAGAATAGACAGAAACTGAATTTACTAGTGGACTTCAATGATAAAATTGTTAAAACTGCAATTCACTTTCTGTTGATATTATGAAACAAGAAGTCAGATTAAAGAACACCTATGAAAATTTAATTTCAGCTGCCAATCTAACGAGGAGGAAAAATTAACTGGCTAAGCAGATGTTACCTACTTACTGATCTTTGCAGAAATTTTTAGTTTGGAGAAAAAAACACACAAAACAACCTTTTGGCTTTACAATGTAAATCATACTATTACAGGCTATCTAAATACTCCCGATCTTCCAACTGATTATAAACATTTTTAGAAAAATGAGCAGACTAACAAAGTGTCTCCCACATCAGAAGAGCACAGGCCCTTATGCGCTAATGTAGTATATATTAAGCTTAGAAGTCTCTAGAAATGGAGAATGGATGGGAGTAAGTAACTATAAAAATGTGATTTTCTTTGGATTGTTTTAATACTGAGACATAATTCTGCATAGCAATCCTGACATATTTGGTAGTTTTAAAGCTAGATTGTGTTAGTCCAGTTATAATACCACAAATAAAGTACCATTTGATCAGGCCAAATAAAATGGCTTGGGTTCCCTGCCACAAGATTCAATGGTAAAATCCACCTGAGAATAAGTATGGAAAAACAGAATTCCAAAGAATGACTTACTGCACAGTGAAAAGAGGAATTAAAACTGAAGTCCACAAATATTTGCTATTTCAACAGAGCCCAGAAGGGTAAGAGGAACCCGCCTGCTAAAGCCAAGTGTACTTCTGGACTTCTTCAGACTAACAGAAAATGGACATCTATATGCAGTTATCCTCCATGGGCTTTAATAAATATATTTGAAAGGACAAAAATTGACTTTATCAGTGGACTTGATTTTCTTACCAACTTCCACTGCAAAGAAAGAGATTAAAAAAAAGTGAATTAAAAAAAAACGTTTTGACTCCCCTCCCACTTTCTCTTGGCTAGCTCCAACAGATCAGTGTGTCTTTACAAACTGAGGCAGAACTTCCTGCAGCAGAAAAGTCAATTTCAAATAAATCTAACTATGAATTTATTGGGCAGAGGAAGAAATACCTGTGAAGATACTAAAGCTTAAGTTTAAGTTAAGTTTTAATCAACTGTACACCAATGTTTTCAGTAAAATACAGATCGAGATTGACCTTTTGTATGAGTTAATAATTCATTTGCTATTTTAATATGAACCTAGAATCTAAATTAGCAATAAGTGTTAATTCAAATATGCAGAATGGATGACCCTTTTTTCTTTATTTAGCATAACAACATACCTTTAAGTGGATCATGCTCTGCTCTCATAATGTCAATAAGGGAGTTTTCCAAAGAGTGCATATTCAGACTGTCATACATTCTATTTCGATCCTAAAAGAGAACAAAATCCTTAGTATTGGAATACAAATTCTGTACTTTTTAACAGGAAACTTGATAGAAGACATAGGCGCCTGGCTAAAGGCTGCACACTCAGATACTCCGGAGATGGTCAGTAATACAAGAGCTTAAGATATTTTAATTTATTAACAGTAAGTTTAATAGCATCCAAATATAAAACTAGAGATGCACTACAAAGAACTCTTCTGTATATGCGGATGTATATGTATATTCTATATATCTCTATAATAACCTGTTTCCTTTAGAGGATCTGCTTGAATCAGTTTTAAAGATCCACAGCAGAACTCAACATTCGGTTGTTTAATGAGCTCCTCCAGCCATTAGTCTCCTTCAATTTAATCTCATGCAGAAGTTAAATAGTGAGTAGGCTGGGGAACTACAGGAAGAGAAGAACAGTCACCTCATATGAAAGAAAGCATTTTCTTGGTGCTTTGCTAAGTGTCTCGCCTAGGCACTCAGTCCCCTGCTGAGACTGCGCTCCCTGGTTTCTGGGTCATTAATCTGAAACCGTTTGCATAAAGACTTGAGTTTCAAATGGTCAACACTAAATGGTTAAAGGTTGCAAAATTAAAGTTAAGCTGTGAAAGAAAATGTCACAAAGCTTACTAACAGATTATCAACCTTACAGAGAACATTTTTGCAAGTACTGAGATTAAAAAAAAGTTACCATAACGCCTTACAAATATTTTCACTGAAGATAATAGAAGCTATTGTAATAAATCATAAATGTTTTCACCAGTTTTATGCTTAAGACATTTTCTCCTGCGTTTTCTAATGCACCCAAGTTGTACAGACAGAAAAAAAAAAAGATTACTTGAAACTTCTTTGGCCTTTCTGGAATACCTTCAGAGACTGAAAATAGTTTGTGTAAAACCTTAATCTCCTCTACTTGCAAGGCTTTCTGGCTGGACTGTATCACACTAAAGGCACGATTACAGGATTTTATTATTATCTCCTCTCTGGTTGCACTGTAGTAACTCAGCAGTAGGATGAAATACATCACACCCATCCCATGACCATTAAAATTCATTAAAGCTGCAGCCAGTACGTACATAATGGGACAGCAGTTTTCCAACCCACACCTCCCATGCCAGTCCAGCCGAACAGAGATTAATTTCAAACTACATCCTACAGCAAGCAGGTACTCCTCACGTTTGGGTTATGAAAAAGCAAGCTTTGAAAGAGGTGTTTTCTATGAGTCAGAAACCATGACTTGTTAACAGCTCTGCAAAATAAGCCATGATGAAACTAATGTTTGACTTTCCTCCTTCTTAGAAAGTTTAGTCAATGTGATACAATGCTGGGAAAAAGAGGGAGAAGCCATTTTTTAAGCTCTCTCCCTCATGCAACTCTTATGAGTAATGGCTTTTCATGGGGTAAACAGTCCACTATGTTGATTTGATGATTTTTTGGGAAAACTTTAGATAATTTCAATGAGAAATTAAAAACTAGGTTTCTCTCATTTCCTGCCACGTCTCAAAGTGCCACTAACTGTGTGGGGTGATGTGGTTTGAGTGCCAACAAATCTCCAGTAGTACTTGAGTTCCCAGCAACCTCACTTGGGGACTGCTTAGCTTTCATTCAGTTTTCTGGCTGTCCTAAGCAGCAGAAGAATGAAACCGAAGTGACTCACCAGCTTCCATGCCCTTGCAGGTTTATTTCTCAATAGCACCTATGAAAAGAAGCTGCTTACCCTAGCAAACTTGCTTTCTATAGAAGGTGTGAGCTGTGACAATGCTGCATCTGTTCCCCACTGTCCCCTAGCAGATGCATGAGAAGGTATCTCATCATAATTTTTAATGAAGTCTTGAATTCAGCTGACTTGAAAAGCCACTTGGTAGGTAGTAAGCGCTCTTGCAAAACACCATGCTGAGTAAACAGAAACCAGATTTTGCCACCTTTGTAGCCAATGGGGTAAAAGAGCAGGCATTAGTAAAATATGGACAAAACTCTACGTGTGACATTTGGTCATTGCAGGCTCACTAGGGAAGATTTTCTTACTTATTCTTTAATCATTGCTCATTCAACATTGAGATAAATGACCATCTGGGGGTGCCCAGTGCCAGGACATGTAGCAGTGGGCACAAACAGGAACACAGGAGGTTCTGAACACCACGCCACACTTTATGCTATGCAGGTGACTAAGCACTGGCACAGGTTGCCCAGAGAGGCTGTGGGGTCTCCTCCTTGAAGATGTTCAAAAGCTGCCTGGACGTGGTCCTGGGCAGCCTGCTTTGGGCAGCCCTGCTGGAGCAGGGGATGGAGCAGATGGGCTCCTGCCAGCCTCAGCCATGCTGTGAGTCTGTAAGGAGCTGTCAACATACTTTAACCTCGCCCTGGAGAGCAGAAGCTTTTAAGAAAGGGCTCCATCACTGTTAATCCCTAATAGTGGCTCACTTGATCACAGACCTTATGGGGAAATGGAGAAGTACAACAAAAAGTGTTTGTGACTCCTTTGTAAACTGCTCCACTGGCTGACATGGTTAATGCAACTTTGCCCTTGCACCACTCCATTTTGCAACTTTTGTATTACCAAACTGAAAGGTCATGTGCTGCTGGAAGCAGCAATAAGCTTTCCCTATCCTCAACACTTTAAACAGTTCATTTCTATGAAGCTAATAAAAGAGTTTTGTTTCTTTGAAGTGTATTACTCTATTTCTGGCAGTGAAAACAAATTAGACGTGCCCTATACAATATAAAAATGTTGTGAATTTAGAATTTCAATACAGGAACTATACTCTGCTGTCTCACAACCCACATGTCACTATCCACTTGTGTGCTTGGCTAACACTGAGGTAATCAGTGCTTCAAACTTGTAAGATCGATTCCAACTCACACCGATGAACTATTTACTGTACTGCAATGCTTTCTGAAACATAATTACCTCAAAAGGAGCGAGATGTTTTTTGAGTAAAAGGTTCATTTTAAACTTTTGTGCAACTAAGCTTCATAATGCTAAAATTCTGCTTTATGTTCCCCAAAAACATACATCATGTTTTTAAAGAGCACAAGGATAACTTATGCAAATATGAAGCTTTCATTTCAAAGCAGAATTTAAGTATGTCAATAATGTAGGTCACATCCACAAAAGTTTCTAGAAAGTTCTGCTGCAGAAAAACATCCACAGTGCTTTGAAAGGGGACAACACTATTACAGCACGTTCAGCTCCATCAGGGAACCTGCGCTGCGGTTTTCCAGCATCCCTGCGACAAGCACAAGAAGTACTTCCACCAAACACGATGGCTTTACAGAGCTTTCCATGCACATGGAAGCAGAACTACTTCCATATTGTTTTAAAGGTTTTTCCAGGTTGTTTTTAAAATAACTGCTTATCAAGCATGTTGAAAGAATGGAACGACAGATTATCACTAATATGGAGGCACTGATACATAAGTGCATGTGTTTTGTTTTTTTTAAACCATCCTAACTCCAAAAAAAACCCTTTTGCCAAGGATGAATTCCTGTAAAATATTTTGCATTTCCCTCACCTCTGTGGCTCATCAATCGTGTACTAAGAAGCAAACAAACTGTGGCCGTGTCAGAAGGTCCATGCCTCAGTGGAATGTCACAACATAACACGAGCTTTTCCCAGAGCTGGTAAAGTTAACTTCTCCCAAGCACTCCAGACGCTCACGCTAGCTTTTCATCTCTTTTTAACTGTAGAAGTATTTGCATCTCGGTTGACCTACCTTCCCAGTGCTGTAATCGCATCTGCATTCCTTCAGGGAAGAACTGAAAATGTTTTTGGTGCAACTGTCCACAGATTCAGGGGTATACAGCGTTGACAGAAATTGTCACCTCAGAAGTTAAGACTATGTAAGCCAGTTCACAGAAGAGCAGTTCTTATTTCTGAATTTTTACAAAAATACACGATACAGTAGAAGCATGAAGTATCCTATCTAGAGGATGCAGTTAGTGCTAGGGCTTTTTGACAATGTCATACAAAAACACATTTCAGATGTATTCCCCCCGTATATCTAAATGTGGAACGAATGGCAGGCTGGCAGCTTTCTCTGAAGAGCCACTTCCAACACTAAATTGTTGGATAATTTTTTTTTTGGCACAACGTATTTAGGACTTCTAAATATATCCACCCAATTTACGCAGAGACTATTCTGTCTGAGCAATTGCAGAAACTCAGTGCAGTCACCTCTCTAAGCTTTTATATCATCACTTACACAAAAAGCAAATACTTATATGGTCAGAAACTATTATTAAATATTAAATACAATTCTCCTAATCTTTACCACAAACTCTAAAATAGATGTTCATAGTTAAGCAGCTAAACACCTTTGAATTTTAGGCATATGCATTAAAGAACTGATCTGTAAGACAAGGTAAAAAAAATTCTAATTCTGACATAGGTGTTGAATTCAGAAAACACAAATATGTTTACAATATGTTCCCTTACACGTCCCTTCACATTCTGAAGAAACGTAGCACTATCTGATGGGGGTTAAAAACAACTTGCAAGCCATAAAGCTTCTAGTCACTTTAGAATATGGTCTTGGCTGGCTGCAAAAGGGGCTCTAACTTCGACCTTGCTGATCAACTTAATTTTTTAAAAGCTTGCTTGAAAAAAAAAAAAAATCATTTCCCAAATGAAAACTTTAACTATTTTTTTTCCTTAAAACTGACCTAAATAAAAATGTGATCTAAGACTAGAACGTGACAGCTGATTTCATAATAAAGCGTTCACAGATTTAAAAGTACCCAAATGCGTTCCGGTGTTCAGTGTTAATGTTTGCAGTAATAACCTTAAAATTAGGTATAATAGATGTTCTAAACTATCATCCTTGCCAACATCTAAGCTTCAAGTCATTCTCATTTTAGTGAAGACATACTATAATCACAAGCCCCTTGCTGAAACTGCAACTATCATAGATGAGGAGCTTAAAACATACGACTTACTACAATTTTAGCTCTATAAAAAATGAAGGATAAAGCCTTAAAGTAGACACTTTAAATAGGTTGGTTACTTTACACGGTGTCATTAGTGGTAACGATGAGCTATATCTTGTGGACATCTGAGAACAGTCAACCTGACAACAAAAAGTGCTTTAAAGTTAAAATCACAAAATTAGCCATGTAAGCCAGCTAAATTGAGCCTAAAATGCACCAAGAACAGTTCCTGTGGCAAAGACACACCTACTTCTCAGCTACATATGTATTTAAAAATGAAAAAAACTCAACAGCATTTACTGCATCCATACAGGAATACTTCAGCTCAAGAACACACTTTCATGAACTGGCAGCAAACCAGACGCATTATGGAGATGATTAAAGGCTTGGCAAGATTGACTTATGAGGCAAGTCTAGGAGGTTTGCGTATGAATAACTTGGACAAAATCACAAAGAACAATAAATTAGACATTTGAAGGGGAAGTCGTCATCCAGAGTTACTGAAACTCCCCCCCCCCCCCCCCCCCAAAAAAAATAATCTGTAAATATCTATACAGTCCTGAACACTGAAATGTAAATACATCAGACCATACAGTAAAAGTACTTTTGGGCAAGTCTTGAGTGAGAACGTATTCACTTTAATTTTAGAGAACAAACGTGCTTTGGCACAGAGAATGAAGTTAGATACGCTACTGAGCATATACATCACTGGTATAATATTAGAGCTGCTAAATATACATATATTTATTTGATTTTCCTAGCTCTGATTTTGACTTGCATCAATACTGTAGAACTGAAAGAAATTTTAAGGGGTGAGAATTCCTAGTTCAGAAAAAGTCTTAAAAACATATGTATGTTAAGCCCCCAAAACTTTCAGCTAATTCATTCCTTTGCTTATCTACGCACCTGCCAATACTGTTTTTCCAGAAGTCTTGACCCTAAAGTTAAAAGTCAGTCAGTAGACTGTTCTCTCTAATTAGGGATATCTTCAATATGGTCCCCAAAACATAAAAATCTGTTCTTGTGCATAAGTTCTAAATATATTTCATCAGTCCCAGGCAACCAATCTACTGCATCAGAAATCCTGAAGACACTGTTTTGTTATAGGTATTACCCTAGTAAAATAAGTAAAACTACACTAATCTGAAGAGCAAGAACTCTGTAGGTAGATACTCCCAAGGCCTTCCATGTTTAACCAGAGCAGCAGGACACTTGGCACTTCTGAATAAGGAGGCCAGTATTTAAGAGTCTAAATATGGCATTAAGAATGTAACTTCAGCAACTTAATCTAGAATTGGCTCGTATGTGTATCATCTGGAGTAGTCATTTAAGACATTCACGAATATTTATTAAACCGTCTCGAACTGTCCCACTGAAAATCTGGGTGGAGGTGATCGTAAGACAGAAGCAACGTGACAGCAGCTTAAATTAAATACCTCAAACTGACACCTGCTGTGAAGTACAATTTTAAAATTCATTTTGCTTCTGAAGTATTTTGTTTTCTTGGGTAAATTTCAAAAATGAATAGAAAAGGGAAAAAATCTGCATTTCTGAGAGTGTGTGCTGTATGTACCTTGCCATACAAACACCCAGCTGGAGAGCTGCGCTCAAATGTAGAATAATAAGGCTCAGCATTCAGGACCACGAACATTGCACGTACTGTTTGTTTGAACAAACAGGAAGGACAAATCAAGGTGAAAAACACCCGGACATGCACTGTATTTCCTGAATTCAAAAGAAACACAGAACCTAAATTCATATTCATTTTATTATAATGCTGTGTTTTTATTGGAATGAAAATACTTAAACACTGATGTGTATTATTAAACTGATAGTAGCTTTTTATAAGCTTATTTGCACAATACTGAGAAACATTAAGCTTGCAATCAAAATAGGATTAGCAGATAATTGTATTTTTTTAAATGGTTTATTATTTTCCTCATTCAGGGAATGTAAATGAAAAAAGAATATAGAAAACTGACTTCTGTGCTTGTTTTGGCCATGGAAGTGCCTGAAGCACGTTTTGGGGGAAAAACAGTATCACAGATTAGAAACGTATTTTTAACTTTGCACCCTATGCCCAAGTTTTTTATTTCTATTTTTTTGGTACTGTAGATCAGGGAGTATAAGAGAATGTCTAATTTCTTGACACGTAATGTGAGTGCCTGAACTGGAATCCCAGGGGCTGTACATGGCCAGTGGTGACAGGTATGTTCTTCTAGAGAATTAGATTATCTAAATATGGAGCCTAGATTCTCTTAGGGAGAAATAGGCTACTGAATTAAAATGTTTAACTTAGATCATGTAAATACCTGACACGATTTCTAATTGTTCTGTAAAGATTCCAGCACACAGCAATAACCCCTTCCCTATATGAAGTACTTATAATGGTACAAACAGTGTGGCAGAGCTAAAGCTTTTAGGCATCATTTTATCTTATATTAAGAGCTTTAATCAATGTAGTTTATCTTAAAAATCTTCAGGGTGGGGGGGAACATCTTACAGTTAGTCACATAAGCAAAACTTGACTATTGGCTTAACTTGTTCATGTTTAAATCAGAGTTGCCATGATGTTTTAACTACTTTTATTTTAAAAATATATATATAAAAACAGGAAAAACTCTTGAAATTTGGAAAATTCCCAAGAGATGTCCTTCATAACTGCTACAAGCAAACGCAGCTTTACTGTCACTAATATCCCACGTGAAGTTGCATTTACAGTGGCCATATGTTTCAGTTTTAGCTATGAAGTACAGAAAATCTGCTTTCATCCCTTTAAGTAATATATGTGATTAGTTACTCAGTTTCAGTAACGATAACTTGTATTTATTGTCACTGGTATATTAGGTTAATACCAAGAAATGTTACTTTCAACAGAATTAATGTCAGTCCTACATTGGGGCCCCTCCATCTATGCAAACACCAGAGAATAAAGAAATCTCAAAGTGCATTTTAGCTTTGAATTTGTATATGATTCCTCTGTAGCTTACTTCTTTTGCATCAGGTACTTGTTCTATGGCAACTGGATGGGCAGCTGACGCTGAATGCCATTCAAACTTCTCAAAACCAGAATACTTTCAAAGATGCTTAACAGAACATTATTGATCTGCAGAAAGTCAGTGAGAACACCAGCTTTCCGACGTCTTCATCTGCTAAGCTTGAGCTGGCTGAAAAGCTTTAAAACAGCCAACTGAAGTTTGGAGAAGAGGTGCTGTGAACCCTGCCATGCGCACTGATGACTGCAGTTAAAACAAAGATGTCTGGTCATGTGGAAAAGCGTTCTGCAAAACTGCGAATGATGCGGTTGTGTGTTCAACAGGCATGCAAAGCTGCAGTCCTTCTGTGGAAGCTTGAAAGAAATGGGCAACTTTTACATACCCACAAACGCTCTCCTGTAAGACTTTCTAAATGGCACAAATTCACTGAATATTTTTGGGTGTCTTCTGAAATAGCTACTGTAACTTTAAGGATTCTCAATCTAAATACCTCAGCCTTTTATGGACTGAGACAAGCACAGTACAAATTAACAGGATGGGTGTTTGACAGCATCGCAATTGCCAGCACGAGTCCTGATGAAAAGCACCACGAGCTCTAAACTCTAACTTTTCATTATGACTACTAAGATGTAGCAGTCATTCCAAGGACTCGACCATAACAATAGCATAATAACTGAAAAAAAAGAACACAAATCCAGTGTAGCAAAATAATTTATGGAAACATCTAGTGTTTCCACAATAGCAGTGGGTAACACTGCAAGCCTTCAAATAGGAGTATTTTTACTGATTTCTACAACTATGACTTTATAAACATAAGATAGATTTAAGTATTGATAGATCTACAACAAATACAGCTAGATAAGCAGGTCAATTTAATCTGTGGCTCTGGTGTTCACAGATGAGACCAAGAACAATGACGCGTGCCCACCATCTCTCCGTGAGACTCTTCAGAAAAAGCCAACATGAAAACCTAGTAAATTACATTAATGTTTCTAGAGCTGAATTTCAAGTATTTTTTCCTACCCTAGTACATAGGGATGATTTAGATTATAGTTAGAATGCACAAGACTTTTGTTTAGACATAAAAATTAGTTCATCTGTATCAGATGACCACTGCAGAAGCTTCTTAAAGTTTGAAGCACTAGTCATACCTCCTTGTAAAGCGTGTAAGTAAACATATTCACGACTTGTTCTTAGCTGCATGAGTTCTAGTGTGTACGTCACTGAAGTTTCAACATATGATGACATTAATATTTTTAACCCAGTTTCTTAGGCTAACATCATCACAAGACATTTCAGTGTTTACTTTCAACTCTTCTTGAGGCCCTCCACCGCAAAGCATTACTGATCTGGAATCTGTTCTCCTGAACGGATCAGATTGAATATCTGAAGGACGGCATCATTTTTTCCATCTTTCTACCCGTGTAAAAATGATTCAACTAAGATGTTCCAGCTAGCAAGGCTACCTAATGAAACAGGTCTTCACAGGATATGCAAATCCTCTCAAGTTTTCAGGTCCGAAGAATACGCTTGGCAGCGCAACTTGAGTATGGCCAAAACAACACCATTAGCCTCATGAATATTGCAAGTATCAGAGCTCACTCAGACAGAGACAGGACATGGCTTTTCATGCCAAATAAACAGAACTCCACCAGCAAGATGGTTAAAAAAAAAAAGAACCCTTGTGGGAAATCAGGTCCCAAAGAGCACCCCTTTGCTGCTATTACAGCCACATTAGGATCAGCTTGCTAATTGATGCAAATACATCTGTATAAACTCAAATAGTTACGACGATGACACATCAAACTCTGGGTTATTGTGTGAAACCTAACCAAAACAACTGTAACAGCCGTATGTGGGGATGAAGAAAAATTCTGATTATTTTCCTTCCATATTATTAAAAAAACACTTTTGCTGGAATACGATAGCTGAGTGTGAGATTGACTCAAGCCGACACAGGCATGAACAAAATTAAAGAATATACAGGATTCATGGACTAAGCTGCTATTTTAGAAAAGATGCGTTTTAAAATAAGTTCCCTGAGATCTTTTTGGTAACTTAAAAAAAGCACAAAAACTATAAATTGTTAGAATGGCAACTGAAATTGGGATTCAAAACAATTTCTTGCTAGCAGAAAATTGTGTTACGGCTAAATGAATACAGGCAGGTACGGGAAAAATAACATTTTACCAATAAGTAATGGATGATGTCAGAGTTTTGTGACTTACCTAACGTCACATAAAAAGTCACTAGCAAAATTCAGGCGATGAGCCCAGATTCTTAGTACATCCTGCTGTTTAACACTTCCAGCCAAAATATAAGTTTGTAGAATGTGGAGGAAAACAATAAAATCTCACTAATATGCAAGTGTCAGACTAGAATATCAGTAAAAGACTAACGTGACAAAGATTCAGAGCCATCTACAAGAGTTTGAGACATCTACAAGAGTTTGTAAGAAAATCTGTATACAAGTATAAGCGAACAAAACACATGCTAAGTTTTAAAAGGGATTTATGAGAATATGAGCATTATGATAGGCAGAAAATACTTGCTAGATTAAATGTTTTTGCTCCTCTATTGCTGTGTCAATGGCCACATTTCTATCTTTCTTGATAGTCAATATTCTTCATTAACTGTAAGAATCACATATTTCTGAATACAATGAAAACATTGGGGTTAGTTGCAATTAAATAGTAAAAATTATATACAATTACACAATTTTCAAACCAAGTATTAGTACAATAACCACTGCTAATTCTTCTTTAGAGCGAAGGAAGCCAAAATGCTACACAAGACTATGAATGCACCATTTACATACCATCCTTACCTGCAAGGGAAGGAGAGTATTACTGTTGTTGTCAGTTCGGAAAACATTATCTTCAATCCACGATTTTGGTGTCAGTGATGGAGTGGAGCGAGTAAATTTAGGAGGAGCTATGACATTACCAGAAAAGGGCTTCTTCAAAGGAGAGATCTGGTTCATAGTTCCTGGAATTCCCATGTTTCCAGTTCTGCGATGGTCTCTGCCATGCATTCCTCCCCAGGATATATTTCCTGTGCTCCAGCCACTACTTTGATTGCTCCAGGGCGACTGCTTCAGAAGAGGCTAAAAAGAAAGATTCATTTATATTATGTTGAAAATACTTGAAATGTTTTCATCCTTCACAAAAAAACACCAAAAAAACACCAATCCGTCAATGCTCAGAAGATTTCTATGATCTTCTCTTTCCTGATATTGTATAAATTCATTACTGAGGCAAAAAAAAAAAGAAAATCTAATAGAGAGTCATAAAAAAATTGTGATTCCCACTCTCCTCCCACAGTCCTTTGTGTAACCAATTCAGATTGTTTTCCTTTTAGTAACCGGTAGGATACTTTGAAAGTCCACTGTAGAACAATCCTAGGTTTAAAAATCATGTTACAAAAAGGCTCAGGGCCTTAACCACCTAACTGATACATTATTTTGTATTACATAGAAAGATCTCCAGAAAAAAACAACAAAAATTTCAAGGAGGTCATTTTTAAATTATCATTATTATAAAGAGATTGGTGAGTAGGTATTTAAAAATTAAAATTCAGATAGCAGATTGAATTTTTTCCCCCAGTATCGCTGAGTATCACTAAGTATTACCATATAAGAGCAAAGAAGAGAATCTGTTTGAAGAAGCTATCTTAACATTTCCACATTAAAATGCATTATTCTGAAACCACGGCTCAAGCATTTCTGGAGTAATGAACAGGACTATCTCTGGCATTCTGCAGCTTACTTTTTTTTTTTTTTTTAATTATCTCCCTATTTAGAAGCAGTACAAAGTATTTCTGTATTTAACAAGCGCACTATTACTACGCTCCTCAACATCACAATGTAGACTGTCTTTAGAGCAAAAACCTCGCAAGGTGACAAGTTTTTATTCCTAAAGCACAACTTGTGCTAAAACCTGACCTACAGCGGTTGTCCGTACTACCAAGAGGTGGACCCACTGAGCCTGACTGACAGCGAAGAACAACATTTATCTTCAGTGCTCTAAAACCCGACTGTTCTTGGAAAGGCCTTTTCTCAAGCATACAAGTGGGGTGCGTGTGAGGGGAGGATATTCTAAATTCGGTACTTTTATCTCAAAGCTTAGCTGCAAGCAGCCCTCAGCTTGTAATTTCAGTAACTTAAAAATTTAAACCACGTTGATACGTTATGCAGTAGATAAAACAGAAAGAAGGCATTATAACGCGCTCTCCCCGAGAAAACAAACAAAAAAAAACTAAAGACATTTTTTGGTCAAGTAATCAGGCAAACATCCCATTCTATATAATTATAGATAATTATGTTGTAAAACTTGAATACTTTGGTTGGAATTTTGGGAGAGGCCAGCCCCGTATTGTGAAATGAACCTTCAGAGATAATGCCAAACGTTAACAAGCCTCTAATATTGCTAGTTATACTGTCACGGGCACCGCTTCTGTTTACCTACAACTCGTAACAGAGAGAAAATTCCCGTCCACCTCAGCGTTAGAGAATGGCTTCGGAATTTCTCGGAAGCGGGCATTGGGTGCTACGACAACCAGCTCCCCGTCACGACGCCTCCGAGTCGGACCTCGAAGGGGCACGCGTGAAAGGAGATTCCAGTTTTGAAATTGTCAAAATAAATGCTTCACCCAGCCGGCTCCACCACCTAAAACTGACATAATGCTATGCCTGAATTAAGGAAAAATGAAGATATGAGGCCTGTCTAACCTAGGCCTTTCGTGAGCGGGTGGACGGTGAGCGCAAGAGGCGGCTGCGGCGCGCTGGCAGGCACCGGCACCCATCGGCTGCCCTCCCAACCCCTACTTCGTCCTCAACTTCCATTTTAACACTGTTGGGGACTGTTAGGGCGCTTCAGGAAAATCTGCGGGGGAACCGCGTCAACCTGAAACACTGTATTGCGTTTGGATACAAATCCGAGCGATTTCGGGCAAAAGCCTGGAGATGTCAGCCGGGGTGACAGCTCCCCACAAGCCGTGAGGGGCTGTGGGGCCGGGGAGCACCACGGGCTCGATCTGACAAGGGTGAGGCGACAAGGAGCCTCGGGGGGAAAAAAAAAAAATAAAAACCACCTCTCCTCCCGTCCCCAGAACAAAACGGGGTCCGCGGGAGCCGAGGAGGGGCCGCCAGCCCCAGCCCCTCCACCTGCCGCGGCCACCCCTCGCCTCCCCGCCCGCCCCGTGTGCCCGGCCCCGGGCGTCCCCCGCTCGGAGCCGGGCTCCCCGCCGCCGCCCCCGGTACCTGGTGGTGGTTGTAGGAGTTTCTCTGCTGCAGGAAGGCGGCGGCGGCGGCCGCCGCCTGGTGTTGGTGCTGGAGCTGGGGGCTCACAGGGGATCTCCGGTTCTGCTGCTGTTGCTGTTGCTGCTGCTGCTGCTGAGGTAAATTCATCTGCGGCGGCGGCGGGGGGGCGGCGGCCGAGAAGGGGCTGCTGAAGGGCCCGGCGCACGGGTTGTGAGGAGACACCGGCGAGAAGCTCTGGAAGAAAGCGGGGTTGATCGATGACGGGATCCCCGGGTAGAAGCTGGTCTCGGACTCCGGGCTCGGCGGCGGCATGGCGCTGATCTGCCCGCCGCCGCCGCCGCTGGACGCCGGAGGCTGCTGCGTCTGCTGCGGAGGCGGCGACGAGGTCTGCACCGACCAGGGGGTGCCGAAGCCGGGCAGCGGCGGAGGAGGAGGGGAAGCCGCCGAGGAGGAGCCGCCCCCGCTCTGGTGATGGGGGCTGGGGATCTCCGGGCTCTGCAGGCTGCTGAAGCCAGAGCCCAGCCCGCCGGGCAGGAGGTTCCCGGGGCTGCCCAGCAAGTGGCTGTTCGGGGGGGACTCCATGGGGGGCGGCTTGGCTTTCGCCTGCAGGCGAGGAGGAGACGGCGGCGGCGGCGGATTCAGGCAGGAGGAGGCGGCGGCCACCCCCACATTGGGGTCGGCGGCCACCGGTGCCGGCGGGCAGGAAGGGGCGAGCCGCTCGGAGCCCGCCCGGTGCTCGGCGGGGCTGAGGGGCCGGTGGCGCGGGTAGTCCCCGGGCGGCGGCGGCGGCGGCTCCGGGGGGTGACCGCCGAGGAGCTGGAGCTGCTGCTGCTGCTGTTGCCTGTGCTCCTGCTGCTGGTACTTGTCAGTGGGGTGGCTGAACTGCTGCTGCTGCTGCGGGGGGTGGTGATGATAGTCTGGGGGGTGGTGGTTATTCAGGGGGTGGCTGCTGCCGAGCTGGGCTGGGCTGCTGAGCGGCGGCGGCGGCGGCTGCTGCTTAAACTCTTTCCTCTTCTGGCTCAGCTGAGGAGGCGGCGGCTGCTGCTGCGGTTGCTGCTTGTTTAAATCCTGGTGGGGGCTGAGACTGGGTTTAAAGTCAGAGGAGGGGTGGCCGGGAGGGGGGTGTCCTGATGCGGGGCCGCTGCCCAGCCTCTCGCCGCCCGGCTGCTGCTGCCGCTGCTGCTGTGTCACCCCCAGGAGCAGCTCATCCTGCATGGCGCGGGGATGCGCAGCGGCGGCCGCCGACGGGAACGGCGAGGGCGGCGGCACACCGGACACGCCGCCGCTGGAGGAACCGGTTGCGGTGGGTGAGAAGGGGCAGGAGGAGGAGGAAGAAGAGGAGGAGGAACGAGAGGCGGCTGCCGGGGAGGGGAAGGACCCCGCGTAGCCAGCGCCTCCTACACCCCACGGCGGGCTGGGGCTGCGGCTGGGGGCCGCTGCCGGCGGCAGGCTGCGGTCCCCCATGGGCCGACGGGGGCTGCCCCGGCACCGCGGGGCGAGGACACCCCGCCCGGCTGGAGACAAAGATAATTAATTAATTCACCTGGGGGGGGCCGGGGGGGGGGGTGGCGAGCACTACTGTAGACCACTACGTAAGCCTAAAAATACCCGCTCCCTACAATAAAACCCTTGCCCTAACCTCCGCTGTACTGTTTTTTAAAAAATTGACCGTTTCTACAATAAATAACCCTATTTTATCGTTTTTTTTTCCTCCCCCCCCTCCTGCTTTTCATTTGTTGACCCCCGTCAGGGCAGCCCTTCCCCTCCCAGCCGCGCCCGCCCGCTGGATCATCCCCGAGAGCCCTTGGCAGGTCGCTTCCCCCGGGGCAGGCCACCCCCCCCTTCCCCTTCTTCTTCCTCCTCCTCCTCCCGCTACACAACAGTTCCGGGGCCGGGCACCGACCGCCGGGCTCCGAGCACCGCGCGGGGCGGACAGGAGGCCGGCCGTCCCGCCGCCTCCTTGCCGAAGCGGGGCCCCGCTCCGCTCCCCCCTCCGCCGCCGCCTCCCCCGCCCCCAATACCGGCTGCCGGCCGGCCGCAACCCCCTTAAGAACGCCGGAACATTCGTCATAGTTACGTCACAGCGCGCCCCGCCCCGCCCGCCCGACCTCGGTAATGAGCCGGCTGGTGGCCACGCCTCCCTCATGAATAATGCATGAAGCCGGCAGCCCCGCCCAATCCCGCGGGCCGGGGGGGGGGCTCGCGCCGCCCAACGACGCGAGGCGCCGGCGGGCGGGGTGGGCGCTACCATTATTATAGAGGGGGGATACAAAGGGGGGTTGTGTGGTGGTTCGTTCCGCCGCCTGCCAGCCTCATTTGCATTGACGCAGGCGTGGGGAGGGGGCGGGGCGCGGCGGCACGAGCCGAGGGGCTGGCGAGGACCGGCCGTTATGGCGGCGGGGGGAGCCCAAAGGAGGGGACAGGGGATACAAATAAACGTTGGGGACGTGTCGTGGCTGGGCCTTTTGGGCTCTTCTCCAGGAATCTGTTAGTGGCCGCCGTCAGAAACTGCGTGGCTGCTTTCCGTTGGGCCAGTGGACCCTTGGCCATTGGAAACATCCCTTATTTTTTAAATTGGTGTGGGCTTGTTCTATGTGAATAAAATGCAGATTAAATACTGTGTGTGTGCTCATCTCTGACGTGAACGTGGGTCTGTGTGGGGGTGTATATTTGGGTATCCATGCCACCTTGCAGGGTTACCACACACAGACAATCGCAGCGCAGAAGACTAGCTGATAAATATTTTCCTTCGCTGTATTTCCCCTTAATGCTCCACCATTATTCATTACGTTGGCATCCAGTCTAACTCTGCAGCTGTCTTCCATGTAACTAAACGTAGGGTGCAGACCGAGGCCCTGCCGATGATGGCATGCTAAGGAAATGTTGCTGGCCGAGTACTGGTTGTGCTCTGAATAGCGAGTTGCTTCATGGCCCGGTCCTCACAAACATGGCTCTGGGGAGCTGTAGAACTGGTAGGATCCAGCTTCCCTCTGCCTCTGTGTCATGCGCCTGATGTTCGGTTATGTGCAAGCCTGAACAGAAGCTGTCCTCTACCTGGGGCGTTTGCTGGCATCTGACCAGGGTGGAAGTAGTGCTGTGCTGTTCTCTCCCGCAGCCAGCTGCCTATTGCTAGAAAGTGCATAGGAACTCGTTTATCTATTGTTTTTGTCCCCTCACCTTTAAATTGAGCCCAAATTCTAGAATATCTTCATTCAGAATAGTTATTGAGGTGTCCATGAGCTTTTAACTCATAGAATCATTAAGGCTGGAAGAGACCTTCAAGATCACCTGGTCCAACCTTCCCCCTACCACCAATGTCACCCACTAGACCTTGTCCCTAAGCACCAGATCCAACCTCTCCTTGAACACCCCCAGGGACGGTGACACCACCACCTCCCTGGGCAACCCATTCCAATGCCTGACTGCTCTTTCTGAGAAGAAATGTCTCCTCATTTCCAACCTAAACCTCTGCTGGTGGACAAGAACACTCATACCTTCTATGACACCCTATGTCTACCATGGTAGCTATCTACTCCGATCATGCACGTTTATTAAAACAAGTTTCATGGGGGGAATCTCATCACTTCTTAACCATGTATAAAGTAAGCATCCACTCTGAATTAGTTGGCTCATCTGCAAACAAAAGACAGGTGCTACCAAAGCATGATTCATCTTACTCTAATGCAGGTACCTTTAGAGAGAGAAACCTGATCTCTCTCTGCTGATTTTGAGGAAAAATTTTGAGGCTGTATCTTACCCAGGAGTTTGGAGGTGCTCCTTGGTTGTGTGGCTTCTTAACCTTGCTACAAACAAGAGTGGCTGTGCTGAGTCAAACCAAGCGTCCTTGGGACTCCTGTCCCTTCTGCCTCAGGTACAGGATCCCCGCAGCCCTTCGTTCTTGGTGTATGCCAGGGCCAGAGATTCAAGCCTCTCCTCCACTAGATCAACTCTCTTCAAGAAGTGATGGGCCCTGTCCTTGGTTTTCCAAGGGCTTTGTCCTTTGTTTTCCCTCTCCACTTCCCTATTTTTGACCATTTGCCATTCACACCCTGTTGCTTTCATTTTTTTTTGTCCCTTATAATCACTCGATTCCTTCTTTCTTTCTTATTTTTTAGCTGCCTCTTTGCAGGGAAGGTTTGAGATCATTTTTGGATTGGGCTAGTAGGAAAGGAATAAAGCGTGTGAAAGCAGAAGCCTAAATTAATATGTAAGAACAGGCTAAATGTGTAAACCTTCCTTCAGTTACCTCAACTGTTTGCTACTCAGGGTTTTGCGAGACATGCTTTTCCAGAGCTTAGTGGATGCTGGGACGCTCGGACACCGTGTTCCCCGATTGTCACTGGAAAGCGACCCTGTACCTGGGCCCGAAGAGCAGAGCTCCTGACTTGAATGATCTGGGGATGCTAGAGAGGAGCCACTTATCTCAGATGAGGAGCTTTGAGTAGACAGCAGACGTCGGGAGCAGCGAGTGCCAAGCCGTGTGCGACAGCACTGTACGTACCATGTAAATTGGAAAAAACAGGTGTTGCGAAACAAGCTGTCAGGTCGGTAAAACCCAATATACCTAAGTTATGCTTCTTGCAGCCGTTAATCAACCTGCTCCTGTGTACTCATTGTAACAAACGTGCCGGGCATTGACTTCACCTGGGAGGCCTGTGGCAGGGCTGGGGCTGACAGCCCTCCTGGGTTTGTCAGTGCCGTACAGACAATGACCATCTGATTTTGTCTTGCTGCGTTCTGCATCATCCCCTGTGCGTGAAATTTTGTGTGCCAAACGGAACGAGCAACACAACACAAAGCGTAAAGAAAAAGCTGATAAACTGCTAGGGTTCCAAAACACCTCTTCTGGCTGGAATTTAGGTGACGTGAAAGGCATCATCAAGGCAGTACTTCTGAATTTTACCCCTGAGTGGTTATCGCCTCCTCTAGAAATTACCATGCACGGCTTAAGTTCCTGCCTTTTCATAAAACCAGTAGAATAACACCTGCTATTGGCCAGTGTTAGAGGCAGGGTATTATTATGCAAGACAGAATTTTGGCTCACCGTTCTGTTTTTTCTGCTTGAACAAAAAAAAAAAACGCTCCAAACTTTTAGCAGTTTTAAATGCTGAAAGGGATTGTGCTGACATGCTGCCTTCTTTTGAGCAGTCTGTGGGTTTAGCTTCTTTTAAAAATGTAAGTAAGTTCTTGGGGGTAGAATCCATACCTTTTTCTAATCAGACACCACTAAGCACGTTACAATTTTGGGGAATATATGATCAATCATGAAACAGACAAAAATTTTAACTGTGGTATGTAGACTTCCTTGTAAATGCACAGTTATTTCAGTGTTTCCTCTTTTTGTAAATTAACACAAACACCAGAATATCAGGAGCCTAACATGTAAAAAAAATAATATAACTGTGCTGCCAGGAGCTGCTGTTTCCCTTCCATTAGTTATTTGGAAGATCCCAGTGGCTGTGATTTTGAATATGGACTGCAAATAACATGTTAACGTGAAAATTATCTTTGCTCTCATTCCAGTACTAAAAGCTGCTTTTCTGCTTTGTGTGTGTGTGTGCGTGTGTGTGTGTTATAGTCAAATTAAACATAGCTACAGGTAGTTCATACCAACTTCAAAAGACCTTTTTGTTGTGGAGTGGCTCAGCACAGAGAATCCTAGGCTGCTTGTCATGCAACAAGCTCTTCTTTCCAGAGCCCACAACATTTACAGGCTTTTCACCACTTACAGTGATTTACTGCTGTTTGACCCTTCTTCCAAGGCTCTGCAGCTACAAGAACATCCCCCCTCTTTTTTTTTTTTTTTACATATCGATTGTTGTTTTTTTCTTTTTTCTCTTTACTATTTTACCTCTTCTTCTCCCTTTCTCCATCTTCTCTGTTTTATTCCTGGGCTCCTTTCCCCAAGCTGTGTGTTTAGGTAGCTCTGTCTGTCCTGGGTTCTCAAGGGCTCTCTGCTAGCAGGTCTGTCTCCCTCTCACCTCTGAGCAGGGAAGCACGGTCTGCTGTCCTGTTTAAGCTTTGAAATGGGCCTGCGTGTGCACTCCAGGAACAGCACATTGTTCTAACTGGTAACGAAAATACGTGACTAACGTACTCCTGATAGAGCTGCTTCCTCTTAACCTTAAAGCTGATTTTTGTTAATGACTTCTTCCTCCCATGGAAGCGTGGAAAGCAGTCTGGGAGTGCAGGTTGTTCATACAGAAAAACAGATGACGGGGTTTGACATTTCACAGCAAAAAGATGTATAAAGACTTATATCAATGGGTTTTGTTTACTGTTTTTTCTGCTCTTGATTTTTTTAAACTCTGAAAATAATAGTTATGCATTCTTACTAAGGAGGTGGGCAAGTGTTTTCCAGCAATGAGCAGTCTGTTGAGTCACAGTAGCTTACATTTTTTCCAATGCTTTTTTTTTCTTTAAAAGAAAAAAAATATTAATCATCCACATATAACAAATATGGGAAAGAAACTGTTGTTTGTTCACTGTATATCAGAATGAAATTAAAGTAGAGAGAAAATATAACAGTCAAGGAAATATAGCAGTCAAATATAAATATGTCAAGGTTTGACGTAGTCGGCTTTGTTCTGTTTTTCTATGCCCATATATATATATACATTTTTTTTTTAAGCAGAAAATCTTAAAATTCGTGGGAGACGGGCAGCATTTGTTCATTATTCAAAGCCCTACTTACACCACGAGGGCTGTGCTGCCTGCTGAACTTGAAGGATATGGGTTCTGTTCACAGGAATGCAAACCAGTGATTTACTCTGTTTTTTCTCCTTTTCGCCCCAGAGTTTAACCAGCACATTAGACTAATATTTTCTTGCTTGCTAGTGGCAGTTTCTGTTTCTTTTTTGTTTTGGATTTTTTTTTTTTTGGTAGTGGAAGTCATTAGAGTTTCTCCCAAGAGAATCACTGCCAAAGTAAACAAACATCTTCATGAAAGGAAAATAATGTCTGTGGAGCATTCAGAATTCCGTGTTTTACAGAAGAGTATTTATGGCAACCAACTAGTGAATTAAAGTGAAAGAAATCCTATTTCTAGTTTGCTGCTCCTGCTGTCCTAATTGAATGTGGCAATTTCTGCTAGCTTCTCAGCTGTGCAGTGCAAGTTCTCGGTATTAGTTTTAATTTAAGATGAAGGAAAATATAAGATGAAACTCAGCTTAGGAGGATTTATTTTTTTTAATTGTTGGGAATTGAATAGTGCTTCTGCATGTAAAACCCAGGGGAACTGCTATTGTCTCCAAAATGTTCTGCATGTGGTTGGCAAGAACAACAAGGACAGAAGAAAGTTCAGCTAAAAAATTCATAAGGGCTGCCTGGTGGAATGCATTGCAGTCAGCTGCACACCTCGGTGCTCTTATCCCTCTGAACTGATCATTTTTAGCTGAGATGAAACATTCTGAGGAACAGGAGGCTGGCAGATTTGCAGCGTAGATTGTTTGAAGGTTTAAACACTGTGACAATCTCATCGTACTGCAAGTCTGTAGATAGAACGTAAGCTCGAGTTGCTGAAAAATGATAGAAAGGCTCCATGTGTACAGCCTACAAAACTGTGAAGAGCTTATATTCTGTGCTGCAGAAGCCTGTGTGCTTTCCACATCCCGTCCAGGAGAGCAATAATTCCCCGGTGGAGCAAGCAGACACTTCACATTTGTTGAGGATGGGACCGTATCTCGTTCTTTGTTTGGGCAGCGGCTCTCACAAAGGGGACCAGTGCTAACTGGGGACTTGCCAACACCATCATATGTTTCGTGACAAATGCTAAGTGTTCAAAAAGTTGGCACTACACAATAGAGATACTGTCAATCTCTGTTTAATTCTCAAAATTGCTTGTCGGATTTTAAAGCTTGTGTTGTTGCTGGTGCACTCACGCATCAGATAGCATTTTTAACAGTCTTTATAATATGTCCGGTTAATTTGGCTATATTACTAGGACATAAAACAAAATGATTCCTAGGACAGAGATTGCTAAGGTTTAACTGCTGATTTTTTCCTATCTGCTGTGTGCAGAAGAACAACGTGTCCAGCCGTGTGTACCGCTGTAGTCAGAACACTGTTTTCGCAGCTTCTTTCCTATGTGCAGCTCAGACACAGCTGCCACTATTTACCAAACATGAAGGTGTTGTTCACAGCTCGGGGGGTAAGTTTGGGATCTGCTGTAAGGAACGCACGAGGCAGCTCTATTAATTGCATGAAAGTTCAGTGTGTGTTTATGTGCCTGAATACTGTGGTGTTACCTCTGAAATTCTGGGGCCTGATCTCACCATCTTTGGATAGGTCTCCAGAGATTGGTACAGCCGACTCGTGCTACGAGCGACTGCGTGGTGATTCCAGCGTTGGAATAATCTGCTCCAAAGACTTTCATACCATGATCTGACCGTATTTAGGAGACCAGCTAGGAGACCCAAGGAGATGTCTGGAAATTTTTGAGCAGGGAGGTTTTGAAACAGAGCTCGTGTATGCTGAATGGCATCCTGTTGGTAGCCTGCATCACCTGCATCAAGAAAGCGAGGCCTGCCCCTCCGCGGGACTGCACAGACCACGTAGCCTGTTAAACAGGAGGAGTATATGTTTGCACCTCAGCAGACTGTAAAAGTCAGTGCTTTAAATTTCTAGGGGAAGATTTGCCAAAGTTTGCTCATTAAACCTCTGGAAGCTGTAGGGGAGCATGTTCCCCTTCTGAGCCATGGCATCTGTGCTGTGCTAAAAGCAAAGGCAGCCTATGTGATGTATATGTGAAAATATATTGTCTTCTACTTGACCTTATTTCCTCTTTGAATGTAAGATGGATGTTCAGCAATTTTACAAGAACACCCACTGTTTCACTAAAAAATATTTTCAATGGATTCTGTAAGAAATTTGCTGCTTTAATTAGGAATTATCTTAGAAATTAGCGGTACAGATCCTTCAGATTCGCTGTAGGACTAATCAAACTTTTATGTACAGGCTAGAACTGAAGAAATACAGACTGAAATTAAGAAAGCTATTAACCGTATCATTGTAACTAATTATGACTATATATCCAGTCACTGAGGTGAGGTCGACAACTCCAAGGCTGGCCATTGCGATATCAGAGCTCAACCAGTCTGAACTGCTGGGTCACTTGAGGGAAGGATGCTCGTCTTCCCGTTTATGGAGGGTGTGCAGTGTCTGTTACGAAATATTCCAGCACCCATGGCACTAACGTTGGGACTGGCCGGGCGATGAGGCCATGCCTCTGGGAGGAGGAAAAGGAAGGCCTGCACACAACGAGGAAGAGGCTTGAACTCAGCTCTGCCATACAGCAAATGAATGTGCCCCCTGGGATTTTTTTTTTTTTCTTTTCATTTTTTTTATGTATTTATTTACTTAAAGCTATTATGTTGAATTTCTGAACAGTGCAGGGTGACTGATAGTGAAGCTTTCAGTTATTTTGCTGCCTGTCTCCCTCCTCCTTCTAAATATGTCTAACCCTAGCAGGGCTCAGAAATAAGAACTCTCAAGTCCTCTCGTATACTTTACATCTCTCTGATCTACTGATCAATTTTGAATCAATTTTAGCTTCATCTTTTTTTTACCATTCATGCTATTGTGATGATACAAAGACACAGAAAACCAATATGCCTCTTTCACCATGTATATTTGGATTAATAAAACTGTATTATTCTTGTGGTTCTTTCCTTGGTCTCATTTATAACATTTTTAATAATTAAAAAAATAAAGAAATCCAAGGAAAATTATGCCAAGAAATATGTAAAAAGATGAATGCATTAGAATATTTGTGCTAAAATATTTTAGAGTGCATTAGCAGTACAAAAGAATCATTGAAACCTGGGAAATGTAGTGAAAATAATGTACTTCAATAAAATGAAATACTAAAAAAGAAAATACATAAAGTCATCCAGGAAACCTTAATTTTCTGCTATAATGAGAACCTGAGGGGAATGTGGAGTTAAATTTAATGTATTTCTTCAAACTACATTTTTAACCCTTTATGCAGTGTTTTACTAAGAAGAACTAGGGTTGTTTGGGTAACTTAATTGTTAACTCCTCTACCTGCGTATGTTTAGATTTTTTGCAAGTTTAATCTATCTCTGGCACTGGAAGTCATACCTTCTAACTGCATAGCTACAAAGTGAAGAGACCAGGGAAAAGTCAGACTTATTATGTTCATCTTTTATAAAGAGAACAGAAAATCTACTGTAATTATGTCATTTCCTCTGTCATTATGGTATTGAGAGCCCAGATCCATTTTTATGCGGTGGCACAAAACAGTTTACTATTTAAGTATAGTTTACAGGAGCCACTTCGCAGAATTGATATTCACATATGCCACAAATCAATTGTACCCATGATATTAAAAGGGAAAATTACTTAGATCTTTAAAAATTCTCAAACCTTGATAAATCTCCTTGAGTAATTGTGATATAATTTTGGTTCAATGTGCTTTGACTGGAGGTCAGTCAAAGTGAATCATCCAGGGAAGTTTTGTTTTCCTATTTGTAATCTTTTTTTGTGCATGCCTATGTAGTGTGTTGTAACTGAAGAGAAAAAAAAGCTTATAAATTTTATACATCAAGAAATGAAAGGGCTTTTCATTCTTTCATTCTTTCTTTCTTTGTCTTTATTTCTTTCTCTCTCTTTTTTTCTTTTTCTTTTTTTTCTTTTTTCTTTTTTTTTTTGTTTTTTTTTTCCAAATAACCCCTTTTTTCAACTTTGAAAGGTCTTCTTTATATGAGGAAATTTACCCCATATAAACAGAGACAACAGTAATATAATTATACCTTGTGGACACTTTAATCTTGTATGAATGCCTGTAGAATACAAGCGTCCACATGGGGAGTTATACCATCACAACTAGAGTGGTGTAATTATGCTGGTGAATTCTGTGTGAAGACAAATGCTTTATGAAAGGGAATTTTATTTTGTCTCTCCACTTTTCAGCTTATTCATGTTCCAAACTAAAAGGACTTGATCAAATCAATGGAAGTAATGAAAATTCAATGGTTATCAAGTAGACTGTCAAGTGCCGAGGAAATCGGAAAATAATAAATATATATGTTTCATGATAATATTCATGTGCATTGTCAT
This sequence comes from Anser cygnoides, assembly GCF_040182565.1. Lineage (NCBI taxonomy): Eukaryota > Metazoa > Chordata > Aves > Anseriformes > Anatidae > Anser > Anser cygnoides. The sequence continues at coordinate 15,574,402 of NC_089876.1, read as the reverse complement.
TCTTATTCTCTCACCCGTGTTTGAGTTTGTGAGGGGTTTAGTGAAAATTAATAAACAAAGTCTGTTTTTCGCTCAGCCTCATAAACTAATATACCCAGTACCTAAACACTGGTAGAATATTATGGATTCTTAGCTCTTATAAAAAGCAACCAGGATTTCAGGCAGATATGACACTGGAGAATTACTTGAATACTTGTTAGTGTCTGCAGGTCTTCTGCAGCTAGTGCTGAGCAGATTAGCCATTGAATTTCTATATTTCCTGCATCTCAGTTAAACTGTAATTACTTAAATATGTGAGTACCAGAACAGTATTCAAAGTCTTCTTTACAAAAATTACCCATTTACAAGAAAATAACTTTCAGTATGTTGGTAGGGGAGTAGAAAAACTTAAATAGTTATTTACAGAATGTGCTTGGAGTGAATTACAAGCATGTCTCAATGTAATTGTTTCAGAGACTTTTAAGACAAGAAGAGCCCAATAATTTTGGTGACCTAAGCCAGCCCAACCTTAATATTGACCACAGAGCATTGCCTTGACATTGTTCCTTGAAGACCATTATTTCAAGGTGAGCTTCATTAAAAAGATATCTGGTTCATATTTAAAGAGTTCAGAGAACAAAGAGTCTACCACATCTATACCAGCACTCGCTACTCAGGTAAAGTGTTTTATTTGTGGTCTGATTTTGGATTCAAATTCCTTTGTTGAATCTTTCCAGGATTAAAAAAGCCTTTAGCGCTGGACATCATTCAATGAAAATACTTACAGGCTGGGATCAAGGCATCTCGGCCCTCTTTTGTTGTTAAGCAAATTTCATTGTGCTGCTTTGGTTTCTAACCATAAGGGAAGATTTCCATATCACCAGTTTTTCCTGTAGTTTCTTTCAAGTTTACAAACAACCTTCTTAATTAAGGACATCAGGGCTGTATGTGGCCACAACGGTTATTACTAATGAGAGAATTACAGCAGGAGCAGAACAAAAATGTGCTCTCCTCTTTCTGTTTTTGAAGCGTGGAGGAAGAAATAAGGACAAGTATATTGCATCTATCAAAATTTTCATTTTTCATGTGTCTTGTCACAAGCCTTTTATAATGAGCAATGCCACGTAAGGTATTCCATTGGATGTTATTCTTTCCCAAGGCAAGCTGGTTAGAGGGTCACACAAATGTGGCATCTTGCTGTGATAACCTGAATGTTTGTTTTTGCCCTGGCTAGCATTGCATACAATGGTAGGGCTTCCTTCCTGCTTCATATTTAGTTTATCTGCTAAAATTTCTTTGTGGGTTGAAAATACAATCTCCAAATTTATAAATTGTTTACTTTTTGTTCCAACATATATAACCAATTTTTTATCATTGATAAAATATACATTTGTGACATGGACATGAATTAAAGTGATGCAGGTTACGAGGGTAGTTTGGCTTTACCTTTTTTATTTCCTACTTTGACAATTTTTTACCTGTAAAATTTCCTGGCACTGATTTTTTGTTTTCTTCAAAGCATGTCCCAATATATTTGCCTAAGACTATGAATAGAATTAGTCCAAAAAGTCTTTCCAGTGAGCTCAGTCTTGGAACAATGCAAATGAAAGACGGGTCTGATTTTGACTATGAGTAGAACTCTGTAAGTTATCCGTTTTGTAATTAGAGTACAGAGATTTTTGCATAGTGCTGACATTGTAATCACTGTCATGCAATGGTTAGGTAAGTGCTTTAAAAGCATATAAATATATGGTTTTGCAGTTGTATCCTGTCACTCTGAAGCTGCTTTAGGCCTGCTGTGCAAGCAAAATGAAAAAAAATATTTAAATTTCCATGTACTTAGTAATAGTTTCCAGTCCTCAACTGTTCTCTGCTGAGCAAACTGTGTGCTAGTCATGGTAATGCCTCAGCTAGATGATCTGAAGAATTTTTTGATGTCCTGAAAATAATGGGATCGAATTTATAGTGGTTGTGCAGGGGTCTGTGTGAGGGGCAGAAGCACTCCAGAAGTGCACACAAAAGGGAATGAGGAAGTCCATCAGCCTGAGGACTACTTGCAACATGACCCTGAGTAAAAAATGAGAGGTGCTTGAAATTGTGAGCAAAGAAACCGTCTCCTGCTGTTTGCTTCCTACTGTGTTCAGGGAAACAGTACATAGTGTACATGCTTTGTAAATAAATAGGATAGCATTGGATAAATGCCTACCACTATCACCAAGTCAAGGCATAACATAAACAATATCAAAAATCAGCTAATTGTCTCTAATTGCATTTACCTACAATGTTAATAACAGTATCTTTGAAAGTCCTCAGTGAGAGTGAATTGAGAGAGAGATAACACATCAACAGAACTGAAATAAAACTACACAACAAGTCTGCTTTGCAGTTTGGAGCCCTAACTAAAAATTATCTATTTCTAATAGCAATGGGTATTTATTTATTTATTATTTCCTAGTGAGAACAAAAACTTGATAGTTAGAGAATCGTAGTAAAGCCTATGCTGGAAGGGAGCTCTGGAGGTCATCTGCTCCAAGGGTTTGAAGAGATGCTCAGGGGCCTGCCAAGACCAGGGACTGCCAGGGAGGAAGGTGTCCCCGCTTCTCTGGGCAACCTGTCCCAATGTTCAGCTGCTCTCATGGTGAAGGTTTTTGCCTTATACCTGGATGGATTTTCCCCTGAAGCAGCTTGTGCCTATTGCTTCTTGTTCTGTCAGAATCTCCATCTTCCCTACAACAACGTTTTAATTGTTGGAAGACTGTGTTCCCCCCTCAGCCGTCTGAGGGGCTGTCTGATTTATTTTTTTTTAATATTTCTTTGGAGCTGGATGGACCATGGCTGAACACAGATGTGCCCTAGCAAGTGCTGGGTAGAACGGTATGGCCACATCCTCCTGCAGGCCTAGCGAGGCAGCCCACAGTCTGCCTTCATCGCTGCGGGAGCATGGGGCCTGCTCGTGTTCAGCTCGCAATCCGCCAGCGCTCCTGGGGACATTTCTGCTCCCACACCCCAGCCAGTCAGACCCAACCACCACTACTGCCTGGGATAATGCTGCCCTAGATCCGTTTGTCCTTGTTAAACTTCCCGCAAGGTTTATTTTCTGTCAGAAGAACACCTCCTTTTAACCCCCAAAATATGGTTTCACTTTTGAGCACGTATAATGAAACCAAAGCACAGAAGGTCACGAAACTTCATGCAGAGAAGGGAGGTGCTCTCCTTAGTTTACCCTAAAGCCCAGTGACTTCAGCGCTCACCCGCAGCTTGGGACACCTGGGTTCAGTTCCTGACGTCTTTACAAGAGTTGGACCCATGCTGCTCACAACCCTGAGCGCTGCCCTCGGGAGGAGGCTGGAGCAAGCCGTGACATATTCCATGGTTCCTTCAAACTTTCCTGTTGCCACGGTAATATTCATGTTTAATATACTTTTGATGTTTCTCAGGCGAGGAGTTGCAAGTGTCGTACCTCCTCAGTTAACCTCTGCTTACTTGTCACCTGTGCACTCTCTCTTCTTCTTTTTTTACTTCAGAAATGCAAAAGTCCAGAGAAATTCCCCCAAACGATTGAGAATAAACTGCACCCAGCTCTGGTGTGATCTTTATGACGTACGATGTCTTTGCGTTAGGTTTCTTTCCTTTGATGTGAATGAACTTGCCTGGAGTGAGGTGATTAGTCATGACTTGAATGCTTCCATCTTGGTAGTGCTGGTGAGTAAGTAGGGGCTACCTGAATTTAATTAAAAAAGGTACTTATTGTAGTACTGTTTGCTTTGAACATAGTGGTACTTGGGCCTCTTTATTCTTTTCGTACCTCTTATAGCTTTACCTATACAATATAGTATGTTTTGTGAGATAAGAAATCTATTTGTTTTGTCTTAGTGGAGCCAGGAATTACCTGAAAATATTTTCAAATGCTGCACTTCTATAACAAAAGCTACTTGGGTATAATGTTTTATGTACTGGGCAATAAAAAGTTGATCAATATTTGTTGCTACTTTTGTTGTATTTTGGAACCCAGGTGCCAGAATAAACAAACAAACAACAACAACAACAACAAAACACACCAACAGCAAACAACACCATTAACGCTGGCAGTTTTCTTGCACAATAAAATGTGTGCAGTTGACTTCTCCACATTACATTGCACTTGCAGATATCAATACATGAAAAACAAAGACAATTTTAATTTGATTAGTATGTTGGAGGAAATAATATGACCATAGTATATTTTTAAGATCATCTCCAAAAAAATGTAATATCTTCAAAATTTCACATGAAACTCGTTAATTTGGAATTTGTAGCTTAGCATGAAAATGGCACAAATTTCCCTCCATTTTACCAGCAGCAAAGCCAAAAGCATGGCTGCCGGGCATGTGCTACAGGCATGCAGGGTGCCAATTCTGTCAGAACGGAGAGCACTGCTTTTTAGGACTTGTCTGCAAATATGCCTTACCATCAGTAAATCCAAAATGAGGATTTGTTCTGAACATCATGGGGAAGGTAAACACCTTAAATTTTCTAAATCTTAGGAAAATCTAAAAGATATCATTAGATGGAGGTTTCTGCTCTGAGCATGAGATAAATCTGCATTGGGCTGCTTTCTGATGCACAGAGCAGTATCAGCTGCTGATCACCAGCACCCACAGGTACTGCAGTACCCTTTGCTTTGTGGAAACAGATTTTGGCAGCAGGCAGTATTATGTGCAACATAAAATCGACCAGATCTTTGGAACATCTTGTTTCCATAACTGAGTGCTAAAAGGGGAAATTTTAATGGAAAATGAGACTTCTCAAGGAAATCCTGCTGGGTATTCTTAAGGCTATGCTTTAATGAGCACACAAGTAAGTTACCTTGGAGAGGAAAGCTAGTCTAGTAAAGAAGGCAGAAAGGTGATAATTAAACAAGAAATCAATATGTTAAATATGGAAAAGGGGGACATAACTGGGAATGAAAATTAAATCTACAAAACGTAAAAGACTTTTGGAGAAGATAAAGGCAATAAGGAATTAGTAGTGGCCAGTAGAGCTTCAGACAATAAGAAGACGTTACAAATGTATTAGGAACAAAAGAACAACTAAATCAAGTATAGATTTCAGTCTTGCAGAAAGAGACAGAACAGATTCAATGGCTGGAAATCAAAGCTTGAAAAATTCAATCACTATAAAGATGCAGTGAGGGTGATTACACGTAGGAATAATTTCCCAGTGTAGGTAGGTGGTAAGCTTGCCATTGCTAGGAATTTAATCCAATTGGATACACTTTAATCTGACTCTGGGAACAGGCTTGTGAGTGTAGAGTATCTGTGTGGATGGCTGTGGAGGTCATTTCTACAGTGCAATCCGTACATCTGCAAATTTATATTTGTTCTTTGTCACTCCCTTCTTTCATAAGCTGTGGAAGAGAACAGAAAGCTCTCACTGCCCTCAACATGTTCCGCACGCTCGGCTCTGCATCAAGACAATGACTTAAAAAACAAGGTCTCATGATTCAAGGCTACAGCTGGCCGATTGCCCAGGTTAATTCTGGATTTTTTAATTTCATGTTGCTCTGAAGCATTGGAGACAGGCATAGCTGGTAATGAAACCTTGGAGAGACGGGGCCAGTTCTCTGTGCGAAGAGGAATCCTCTCTTTTGGAGAGCTGCTAGTAGTAAGGCTGTTTCTTCCCAAAGTCAGGGTAACAAGGACTCTGAGGTCTTCTTGCTTTTCTCTTCATTATGACATATAGGCATATCTGCATTTGTAATTATGATCATTTGGGCGTATCTCATGTAATCATATAATCAACCCACTAGCATTACTAGAGCCTGGAGCAGAGGCATCACAGGGTTTTTTGGTGTTCATATTAGCCTAATTTCTTCAAGGCTGAGGCTTTTGTTTTGTTTTGTTTTGTTTGTTTTTTTGCATAACCCAACTCACTGGAGAATACAGTGGTAAATGGGCAAGGTGTTATATCACATACAAGATAGCAGGTTGCCTGTTCTGCTTTAAATTCAACTGATTTATAAAGATCCTGTCAGCTTCGTTTTGCTGCAATAAGAGTTATAGGTGACAAATACCATTCTTTTTTTTTTTTTTTTTTTCAAAACTGGCTGATTCTAGTCTGGATGCTTGATGGAGTTGCAGGGCTGCCACACACGCAGCTCAAGTGCCTATTTACTGGCAGTGTGGAACAGCTAACAAAGGGTTTGTTGTGCTTGCAGCAGCGTTGCCTCTCAGTTCTGATTTTTTTTTTCTGCAGTGCTCTCTGCCTTTTGTTTAAAAAACCCTGTCCTTCCAAGGCAAAAATAAGAAATCTTAGTAATAGTACAGGTCGTACACCATGCTGGAGAGGAAGGATGCAATAGTTGTTCTTATTGTTTTGGTTCAGTTGCGTTACAAACAGTGGTGAGCTGAAAGAGGGATTTCAAGCTGTTAGTGGAAGCCAGGCAAACACCATCATCTCCTGACAGGCAGACTGGTCTGTCAGTGTCCTGCCTGGTGAGCATGCTGACAGGCAGCTCTCCTCTTACACCAGTCCCTGTTGCACTTGGGTAAAAGTACTTGCTTGCTTCACAATATCCTTCTTTCCATAAGGGAAGCTGAGGCTGTCAGCAGACACCTATTATCATCCCACTAGGTTGTGAAAAGAGACCTGCAGTTTCATCAACATCATGTTTTCTCCTTAAGCCTGTGAAGAAAAGGCAGCCTCTGCCTTACACGAGCCATCATGTATTCTTTTGTCATTTGTGGGACCGACGGAGGGTCGCGTTTGCAATTGCTGTTTGTTGTGTGCAAGTGGAATTGGCACCTGCACGTGTAAATATACGCGTTGGCGTATCGAGGAAGGCACCTTACTTTGTCTATCGTACAGTTTATCACGTCATTGATTTGCATCACATATAACGTTGCCTTATGATATATATATGGTTAACCACATGTCGTTGGCTCATGCTGTACCCACCTTCTAATAGGTCGCTGAATACCTATCTGTAGCTTGTTGTGCTTGCGCAGGGATTTGTACACATGAGCTGCAAGGTAAAGCAAGTCTGTCTGGAAACCTGGAGATAGATAGGTTGAGAGAGATGAAGGGGAAAACCCAATAGATCCAGATACTTCCTCGAATGGTGGAACTGCTGAGGAGTGGTTTGCTTTTGCTTTTTATCTCCTGAGGTGTGGTATACCCATGTTCTTCACACTGAAGCGCACTCCATCATGATACCTTCCAATCTTTCTGTGTCCTCACAGTAAGATTCCTTACATCCCCTTAGTTCCTTCACCATGGTGTTATGCCTAGTTTTCCCTAAGGCTTTTAGCTACCGTAGCTTGGCCTAATGACCAGGAATGACCCAGCAGATGCTGTGGAGGAGATGCAGGCATCCTAGCTACAACTGGTACACGTCCAGTATGGTCAGCAGCCACTTCCAGCTGAACCTAATTGACTGCCTTTCTCCTCTGTGAGCAACAAAAATTAATGACTTTGGGAGCTACATTCTGTGATGTGCTAAACGTTGTACAAGTCTGTTTTAAGATCTTACTGTTTTAAAAATGTCTACTCAATTCAATTTGGTTGAAGCTGAACAGACTTGACAGAGAGATAGAATAATGCACGCAAGCTTCATTTCCTCAGGAAGCCATGCTAAAAAAAAAAATCTACCTAGGAATACTTTCTGCAACCATTTGAGAAGCTTGCCATTAATTATCAAAATGAAGAAGCAGAGCGTGCTAACACTGTGTTGATTTAAACAATCAGAATCCGTCCCTCAACAAATAGACCTGCTGAAAAGAATAAAGAAAAAAAAATCAGGCTTGGGCGCTGTGTAGCACTCATGTTTAGCATCTGTATCCATCGTAGTAACAGCCTCCAATCCTAAAAATCACCCTCCCCATCCCACGCTCTACAGAATATACAGAAGTTAAAAGGAGCATTTTATTTCTAAGGTGTCTAAGAAGCTCTGTCTTTGAGGTTGTTTATTCAGACTGGGTCAGCCTGAATTGGCTTTTACGTTCCTGTGTCAGTGCTCCTGGAGCTCTTGGAGCTCAGCATCTCTGAAGGACTGCTGCTCCGCAAGGCTTCCTGCTCAATGTTCCTCTTACCCTTTACTGCTCACAGAGCTTCTGCCCTGTGTAGAACACACGTATCTGCACAAGCTTTGCTGAATCACCTTGGATTCATTGATACAAAGAAACGAAGAAGGATAATGCACATTTTTTGCATCACTGTTCCTATCGCTGTAAAAGTCAATATAAAAGGCTCTAGAGTTTCTGAAAATGGGGTTTTGGCTTATTTTGCGAACCAGCCTTCTGAGAATGATTTCCTTTCTTTCTATGTTCTGAGGCCAGCCAGGAAGTGCAGTTTCTGCAAATCACCTCTTGTATTTTGGGTTAATCCAGGCCTTCCTGTGCTTTACTCAGTTGTTGTCGATGCATCTTGTAATTTATATGGAATGTGGTTCATCTGTGCTGTGACTAGAAAATGCTAAACGCAAGCATTCAGTCATAGTTTATGCATCTGGTGATGCAGACTGGGATTTTTAGAAGAACCCAGAAGAATTAGGCATTCAAATTTCATTAAAATGCTGTGGAAGTGAAGCATATAAACTCTATTAAAAAGCTCAGTCATTATCTATAACTCTTGTTCTCTCTCCGGTTTAATTTGTGCATAAGTTTGCTTAGGGAAGAGTCACAGACGAGGCTGGTTTTGCACACCTTGTGTTCTCATTAGTGCTAAGGTGCAGTCCTATCTTAGGCACCTAGACTAATTTTTAAATGCAGCTTCATGTGCTAATCTAACTACTGGTTTTATGATTAAAACATTGTTTTCATAGCCATAGAAACTATTGTTTCCATGAAACAGATCAATAAAATTGTTCATGTTGATAGCTTGGTGAGTATGATTTTGAAAATATATAATATGTTTGTATGACACCTAACCTGCAAATGATTTGTACCTTTCATGCTCTGAAATGTTTGGATATACACAGGTGAATAGAATTCACTTCAGAAAATAAAATGGTACTAGAGAACATGAAAGAGTTGGATATATTATTTATAAATACAATGCAATGTGACTTAAGATTAAATTTAATATATTTTCAGTTGTCTAACACTGCAAAAGCTTGGTGTATATGCAAAAATCGGTAAAGTAAACTATAATAAATATAATAAAAAAAGAGAGATCAATTGGATACACTGTCAGATGAAGAAGATTAAGTAGGGAGTGGAGTTTGTTCTGCATTCAGAAAGGACGCATGCGGCACTACAAAATATGCTTACTGGAGGAAGGAGTTAATACTTTTTTCAGCGTTGTTCAGCCCTTACATATTGCAAAAGAGAATTAATGGCTTTTCTGCCTGGTGCTGAAAATAGAAGCCAAATTTAAGTTGTTTCTTGAAGGCAGATACAATTAGATCATAAAACTTGTGGCTTTTGGGTCTAAATAATAGCATAAGAATGGACACGCTAAATTAGAGCAGGATACTGTCTCTTAACTGTTTCTGAGGGGTGAAGATAGGAACAGTGCAAGCATGGAGTGATGCTTTCCCCAATTTCCAGCTGTGTGCAATGCACATAGTCCTTGAACTGTAGATTTAAGTGCATTATATATTTAATAGCCCTTTCTGAATCCTTTCTCTATAGATTTTTCTAATTATTTATTAAACCCACTTATATTTTTGTTATCCACAACATTCTCATAGCCATAAACTATACAGCGTGGCTCTGAAATTTGTGAAAAAAAAAATATTTCTCTTTGATTTAAACTGCACTATTTGCAGTTTAGGTCTTATGACACAAGAAACAGAGAACAATTTGTTCCTTACTTACTATCTCTGTGCTGTTCTCAATTTTATATACCATTGTTATATTTCCTCTTAGTTATCTTTTTTTTTTTTTTTTCCCAAGTAGAAAATAACTTTCATCCAGCCTCATACAGTTACAGGCTTATGCTGCTGTTCATCCTTGTGATCCAGCATATGCTATCCCTACTTCTAGTAAACCTTTGGACATGGGTCTGTCAGAACTACGTGCAGTGTTTTGGATGTGGGTGCAGACTGGTTTTATACAGTGGTGCAATATTTTTGGGTTTTGCCTTTTTTTTTTTTTCCCCTCCTGTAGCGGTTGTAACCTTTTGCTTGCATTTTCTGTCTGCCAGAAAGCACTGGACAGATATTTGCAGAGAGATCTCAACAAGGAGTCCAGGATTCTTCCTGGAGTGATAATTTATTTATAATTTATCACTGTGCATGTGCAATTAGGGTATTTTTTTTCCCCTATGTGTATTACTTTGTGTCTGTCGACATTAAACGATGTGTGCTTTTTTGTTACTGAATCACTCAGTGTTCAGCATAACAACACCTTTTGAAGTATTGACTGTTCTAAGTAATTTGCATCATCAGCGAACTTTGCCATCTCATTATTAATCCTCTTTTCCAGATCATTTATGAATGTACTGAAGAGAATAAGTTCAAGTGCAGATCCCTGATCACTTCTCTCCCATGGTGAAAACAATTTATTACTACGCTTCAACAAATCATTAATCTACTAAAGAATTTTCATCCTTATGATAACATAGTTTCTTTAAGAGCCTTCAGAGAGAGAACTTGTCAAAACACTTTGACTTCTGGAAATCCAAGAACATTACAGCAATCCACAATCACCAGCTTGCTGACTTATTTAAAGAATATTAATATCATCAATTACATCAACCCACGGTAAATTGTAAACCCCACATTTAGTCAGGTTTCTGCTTCTGCAAATATTACATTATTTGTGTACTAAAAATAGGTACGAGTACTTTCATTATTTGTATAAAGGCTTCTAGCAGTTAGTGACAATTTCTGCAGCAAAGTTATTGCTATGCTGCTAGAAACTCCAGAGTGAGGTACAGATTTTCATTGACCCTGAATGTAGCATGGTTTCTTTGTGATAGAAGTCTTCTATTTATTTTCCATAAATGACATATCCCTGAAGCAACAGTGAGGGAATGAAAGTTACATTTTATCACTGTAACATTTGCAGAAAAGTGAACTGCTAAACTCCCTATTCATAATGAAACTTGGACTTGCCGTGAGTTCTTAAAAAGCTTACCTGCAGGTGCTTAATTTTTTTTTTTTTAAATTTAAAAATTTATATCTGAGCTTTATGAACTTCTGATTAAACTTTTAAAATAAATTAAGGGTGAGAGGATTAGACAGGGAATTGGAAATGAACTGTGGTATCTTTTGCCTCTAGCTCAGCATTTTGAAGGCAACCCAAATGAGATGTGACAAAGTGCAGTGCTCTCCTTTCTTTTTGCTGACCTACGTGTAAGTGGAGTTTGGTCTCTGCCAAGTTCTTTGTATGAACGGCCACGTCACCGTCACTGCTAGTATAATTAGCACTAATTAGCCCTTCATTGGAATTTAAAATAAATAGGCCATGATTTGGATATCACAGACACCAAATGATCTACCGAGATGATCCACCCGGACTAGATGAACAGCCTGCTCCCCCCAGCCCCTCCTCTTTTCCACGAAGTGACAGAAGTTATGAAGATATGCTTTAAGTGGCTGATTTGCCCAACTCCCTTATTTTGCAGAACGTCCTGCCATATTTGAAACTTACACTATAAAATCTTATAGAAAGACAGTTCCTGAGTGTTAGCCTAATAAAGCCACATTTTTATCTCTTATGGGTTTTAGTTGCTATTGGACGTTTCCTTCCTGGCCTCTAAGGACATGTGAAGAATATCAGAGGAAGTCCTCATCAGCTGATGTTCAGAGAGGTTCCTACTTCCTCAGCTTCCTTCACACGGCTCCTTCTCAAGACAGCATCATTAATCTACATTGTCCCTTTCTTATCATGACTCTGCCAGTTTCTTATCATGTTTCTGCTGCCTGTCCTGCTGCCAGAGTATCTTCAAACCTGTAAGTCTGACTCCCTAGTCGTTTCTGTTGGTCTTTGTACACTGATAGATGTCACAGGGGTGGAAAGAAAAGTTCACTTTTTCAGAGGAACACTGGATGCAGCTTCGCATCTGCACATGTGTAGTCTATGGACTCTTTGGTGACCACCCTACCCCTTTCTCTTTGCTTGACTCTGAAACCCCAGCTGATTCTTCTCTTCCCCAAAGCACCTACAGGATTTTCTGGAGCTTGGGTGCCTCCTTCATAAATTTTCCTCTGCTCATTGGAGAGAAGAGGAAGTTCTAGAAGCTGGAAAAGGGTCACTTCGTCAACCACACTGCTTGTCAGTAGTTGGCTGGGTCAATAAAGCTGCAGTGGGGAGCCTGATCCTGCTGCAATTCAGAGCAGTGCACACGAGGCTTCTGGTCAAAGTGTGTTGGCATGGAAATTTGTCAGTGCTCTTCTGGGATGGTTGTCGTTATCCTAATGGCCTTTACAGTATAGTAATGGGAAAAAAGTTGATGGTCTCAATGTCTGTTTCACTGGTGTACTTCAAAACCAGTTAGTCTTGGCACTAGAGTCAAGTGCATGCAATAGACAACCACGCTATTTTAAAAATCCTATACATTATACCAGCACCACACAGGTCTACAGTCTTCAAGCACAGATGCATGGCTTCAAACAAACAAACAAAAAAAACCCCACTAGATGTTGTCCTGGAAGTAAAGAGCAGCAGTGTGAATCTGCTTTTCACATATTTTCAACAAGTTAATAGCTGTTTTAGATCTTTAATCTAAATGAATATTTGGACTTAGTTTCTGAACAGTAAAAACCTGCCAGCTATTTCAATGCAGGCAAAAACTTAAGCTGTCAACATATAATTCCTGAAACAAGTAGAATTTCAGGAATCAAGAAAGAGACATTTTTTGTTTCCCACACTAGGTCAGCACTTTCTTGTAGAGATAGTTCATCTCATAATGATGCGCTCTGTGGAGGTGAGTCATTTCTGCATTTTGGAGAGCAAAGTCTCTCTTTTAGCTGTCTTTTCTCTGCTACCTTCCACATATTTTTCCTGCATTTGCAATAGAATGATACTGCCTGCTGCTTGCAGGTGAAACAGCTTCTCATTTGCACTTTCCTTACCCATAAAGAGGCTTATAAATGTATCAGGTTATGGCTGAGAAAGCTAGATTACATGCCACCTGAAAGGTACCACCGATTGTTCCAGAATGACCTTCCTTAATTAACAAATAGTTTTTTCTTTATGCTGGTCCAACTACTTTGACAACAGCTACAATGCACAAGTGGGGATGTAATTACACAGGGCTGAAGATGCCTGATAATGGTGAAGCAGTCCCTCTTCTGTATAGAAGTAGCCATGTCACTATGGCTATGCTAATACCAGCATAACCGCAATACACAAAACCAGATGTACCATTTAACTACACAAAGATAGTTAAAATGAGTGCATTTTAACTGTACAGGTATAGTTAAAATGGGCATTGTAACACTTCTGTGTATGCAAAGCCTTAGAGCAGAGAAATGCTGAACACATTCTGCCTTTTGGAAAAGTATCTGTTGCCTAAGGAAGATCATAGCCTTCCTGACAGTGTGAAACTCTCTTCAAGCCATGTAAGTTCAATTCTTTATATGTAGTCAGACATGAAATTGAGTTACAGTGCTTTAATATCATGTCTCCACCCCGTTTCAGTGGAGAAAAATCTGTGTGCATTCCTGCAACCCATCATAAACACAAGGCAGAAATCACTAGATCGAACAACTCAATTTCACAGCGGTCTAAATGAATTAAATTTTCATAGGTTTGCTTGTGATCTAAGAGTGCACATGCAGTCTGTTACTATGCTCAGATGAAGTCTAGGAAGTTATTAAATAGTACTAAATTAGTTTTGTGACTGATCCTCAAACTAGGATATCAACGTATATTGAGGAAATGAGTCCATCCAATCTGTCAATAAAATAAGACTTTTGGTCAATGCATTTGACTTGCTTGTACACTGATGACTGTTTTTTTCAGAGGTGGTATAGAAACCACAATTTCCATTTGAAATGTTTTCAGGCATGCTTAGTTAGCTTTTCCCATTTCTGCCTACAATTTCATGTGTGTGCTTGTTTCCAGAAAATTACATGATTTTTTGGACTTCAGACAATTTTACCTTCATAATGAATCTTTTTAAGTTTTCTCCAGCTGTCACAGATTTGCTGACCAGTAAAGAAGTCTCTTTAGAAAGTCAAAACACAATGCTATGAGACAGGCTGGTTTGGGTTCGATTCTGAACAAGACCTTGCTCTTTACTTCATAAGTTTATTAAAAGAGATAAAAGAATTATTATAGTGTTAAATTAATATCTCATCTCTTGATGACAATTACACTTATGGCAAGAACATTACTGTCAATTGTAATGCCTGAAAATGTTGTGAAAACTTCAAGAAACCAAGATATAATTCCACCTCATCAGGTAATGCCTCTGGGTTAACGCGTGGAAGAATTCCATGGGTCCTGTTCGTTCCGAGTTAAGGAAGATTATGGTCGTATCAGAGTTCATGCTAGCTGCATTTTAGCTGATACTGAGGACCAGTATTATTTGCAAGACAAATTTGAACATAAATGTTGTCAGCATTTTTTTCACACTTTTTTGTTGTGAAACAGAAACCATTGATATAATGAGAAGGAAGTTAAGAAACTCCCTCTCAGGATACCATGAGTTTCTTACATATTGCCACACCCAGTCAGCAATAAACAGATCTCTTAATTGTAGCTAATCTGGATTTCTTTAAATATCGTACTGCAAGCACTTGGCCAAATTCTTTATAGTAGCAATATTCACAGCTGCCTCTTGTATCCAAAAACTCCCGAGGTCAGAATTTTGTCATAATTTTTTCATCTTACTAGCAGTTTCTCCCCTTTATTTTTGAAGGCTGTTGGATTTTTTTTCCTTGCTTTAAGAAAAGAGAAATGGGGAGGAGAGGAGCGGAGCGGAGCCTAGCGGAGAGGAGAGGAGAGGAGAGGAGAGGAGAGGAGAGGAGAGGAGAGGAGAGGAGAGGAGAGGAGAGGAGAGGAGAGGAGAGGAGAGGAGAGGAGAGGAGAGGAGAGGAGAGGAGAGGAGAGGAGAGGAGAGGAGAGGAGAGGAGAGGAGAGGAGAGGAGAGGAGAGGAGAGGAGAGGAGAGGAGAGGAGAGGAGAGGAGAGGAGAGGAGAGGAGAGGAGGAGATAAATAATAGCTCTAAACATTGAGCTATTATCTATAAAACTGACTTATGATGGTGGTGGAAATTTCCCAATACTTCACTCCTTGGGAGGAGCAGCATCTAGTGAAAAACATGCCTGGATGTTGGGGGTAAGAATACTTTCATAAAGCTGCTCATCACTGTTTGATCTCTTCTTAGAGTCATGAGCAAAAGTACCAATACTCTGAGTAAAATGGACCTTTAGACTAATTTCTCATCAACTTTAAAGTAATCTGTCAGTTGTGACTTCTAACAAGGTAGAGGTAGAAGGCTTTGCAATGTGGCTCCCATTAAGCCAGTTTTCCAGTATGTTGCTAGAAAGTTTTTCTGTGTTGTTTTTTATTTTAATCTTTACGCAGAATTTGTTTGCATAAATTCTTTACTATAATTCATTCTTTACTGTAAATTTTATTCCACAGCAACTGCATTGCTTTTTGTAACCATGTAATGAGTGGAGCAAGCTTAAGAATTGTTCCTTGCTATTTTTCTTTTTTGAATGAAGATTCCTATTTATAGGTGGGGATGGGCCCCACAGCTCACCTTTTGATAAGAATAAAACATTTAAACTCTATCAGACCTGTCAGAGTCAATCTAAGAGAACATGCTATTTTTAGTCCTACTTACTTTTTGGATAAAAATCTTTTTCGAGAGAAAAAAAAACCTGAAATTAAGCCCTTCACAATCTCTACTCTGCCATGTAATTCACAAATTAATGGATCAGGATTAGGCTTTAAAAGAACAGTATCCATCAGAAATAATACTCCTGCATGTGCAGTGCCTATATCCCAGAAAGACCTTGTGTTAGCTCTACATTGAATTTGCTTGTCTAGTAGTCTACAATCCTTTGTGAAAGGATGAAAGAACCATAAAATAAGTTTATGTTGCTCAGTGCACAAATGTTATAAATGGCTAACACAATATGAGCAAAACAGTAAATCTGATCTTTTGCAACATGCATATTTAACAGTCATAAAATCTACTTCTGAGTTTGTTGATATTAGGCTTTTGTTTTAGGTGCTGCATGCCATATATCTGAATTACTTAGTCTCTGAGTGAAGCTAATTTTTCTTCCTAGAACCAAGTGTATAATTTTTAACGTGTCAAGAAATCCGGCATTTGTAGAAAAACAGAATAAAGCAAATGTTTGCTACTCAAAATAGGTGTACCACTGCTGTATCTGAAAACCATATTGTAAGTGTAATAAGCAAAGCATGACTACTCAAATGCCTTTTTTTTTTTTTAAATCCACTCTACAGAAGAAGAAATGTACATATTAGAATATCAGGGGTTTGTTTAATGATTTTTGTCCAATAACATATGTTGTGATATGCAAATATATATATAAATGAAGAAATATGCTTTGCATTTCGGAGAAAAGGCTGTCAAGCACTGTCTATTTTTGATTAGGTCCTCAGGAAAGCCCTAAACTCTGCTCCCCCAGTGAGTTTTAATTTTACCATGTAGCATTCATTGTATAGTTCTTGTCCATGGTCTTTTATCTGGAAATGTATTGACCTTAGTGCCAGGCCATGAAATGCCTTACAAAGCAAAACTTAGCACATTCATCATTCTGTGGGAAGCTGATGGAGAAATCCTAAAACCAGTGGGTTGTGCTTGCGATAGCTTCTCTTGCAGAGGAAGAGATCTGCTGTCTTCCCGGCTAGCTGGAGCCACCAGGCTGCTGCAGGTCTCTTGCCCAAGATGTACCATCTAGCCAAGGCCAAGGTGGCGGAGGCTCAAATAACTGAGGTCTGGAGAAGAGGAGGCTCAGGGGCGACCTCATCGCTCTCTACAGTTACCTTAAAGGAGGCTGTAAAGAGGTGGGGGTTGGTCTGTTCTCCCACGTGCCTGGTGACAGGACGAGGGGGAATGGGCGAAAGTTGCGACAGGGGAGTTTTAGGTTGGATGTTAGGAAGTACTTCTTTACCGAAAGGGTTATTAAGCATTGGAACGGGCTGCCCAGGGAGGTGGTGGAGTCACCATCCCTGGAGGTCTTTAAAAGACGTTTAGATGTAGAGCTTAGCGATATGGTTTAGTGGAGTACTTAGTGTTAGGTCAGAGGTTGGACTCGATGATCTTGAGGTCTCTTCCAACCTAGAAATCTGTGATACTGTGATACTGTGATAGGTCAGATCATTGTCTGTTGGCCTGGCAAGGAGTCTTGGGGTCCAGCCAGCACTGAGAGAGAGCATTGCTCATGGATGTTGCTATGTGAGAGCTCCGTAGCCCTGAAGAATTCAGGAATATATCTGTAGTGTGGACTGAGCTGGCAAACGAGAGCCTTACCTTGGTGAAGGGAGCTGCACACTGGGTGTTATACTCTTCAAAGCTCTTCCCACTGCCACCACTGTTGACTTTTTGTTTGCTTATGCTTAATCTCATGTAAAGATTGCATCAGCTGGAAAGAAATAGTGTGCTCTGTTTTAACAGGACAGAAACTGTAAACTCCAAAGGAAGGATTTGAAAACATAAACTTGTGCCACGAAGCTATTTCTACATGATGTTTGTGTTCTCACCAAATTATTTTCAGAACTAGTTTTGGACAATATTTTTTTTTTCTTTTGGGCAACACACATAGAATGCTACGAGATTGCAATCTTGCTGTCTTCTTGTCGATGTGGAAGTGGGATCAAAATCAGGGAAGGAAAGCCAACCTGTAGTGATTTCATTGTGTCGATACAGCCCTTGTTCCCTCCCCATGCCAAGTACAGCTGATGCAATTCAACTGGGGCGAGCTCCAGGCATCACTGAGTGTGTGGTAGGATTGCTTTGGACTTCACTGCTGGTCAAGGTGTTAGTTCCTACCCTGCTTTCTAGAAGCTGGCTCTACATTTTGGCACTAACTACCAGTTGGTTTTAAACCCTATGGCACTTGCTTATTAGCAGCTTACTGCAAAAGTTGTTTTTCCCTCCCTGTATAAAGTATGTTCGAGCACAGTCTTTGTTAAGTGGAAGTGCCATCATTTTGAAGCTTTCATTTCTTTCACCAAGCCTGAAATAATTTGTGATAGTTAATTGCCAGGACAGAGTTTGGTCTTTGTCTGGTATGGGAGGTGGGGTATGGTGTATGCTCCATCTGAAAATAGTGTGTTTTTGTTTCAATAGCTTTGACTTTGTCATGTAATATGAAAACAGTGAATTGTGGGCATCTTGTTCCAAGAAATGTATTTTTTATAGCACAGAGTTTTGTGCTTGTGTTGTGTATAAATACAACCAGATAAAACTCACATGCTCTATTATATTATATGTAGATTTAAAATCTTGTGTGTTGGTATTAGTTAGACATAGATACGTTTTAAAAAAGAAAGTCATGCATATTCTACAACATCATTTTTAGTTTGTTATTTTGCCTAGCACATTTAATACTTCTGTGCCCTTCAACTCTGTAACAGTGTCTCATGAGAAGTAAATGATTAATTCCTTTCCTTCATCCCAAAAGGCAAAGGTAGTTTTATGTCATTCTTAAACTGTACGCTTGCATATGTAATAGAAAAAAAAAAACCAACAGTATTTTTCTGCCTGTTCTATATGGTGCCATGCAGAACATGACACACTCACAGATCTGGAATTTCAGTCAAAATAGTATACAAGTTGTTTCCTATATTGCATAAAACCTTCTCACAGCCACATGAGAAATTCACTTGTGAAAAAGTCCAACAGCCAAATGCTAAGTCATTCTGAGCTAACAAGTAATCCAATAAAATTTCACTTCAACAGCAACACAAATTTTGCCTCCACAAGTAAGCTCAGTATATTTTGAAGGAGGGGAAGAGTATTCCAGCTTGCTTTTAGAACAGACTAGTACCTGTATCACTTATCTGTATCACATAGGTCCCGGAGATACATGGCTGTAAAGACTCTAAAATCTGCAGATGAACATACTCCTATTTTGTAGAATTTGGTTGTACACATTGCCACTGTGACAATCCTTGGGATTTTTGAAGTGTAAGGAATATGCAGTGTTAGTGCCTTGGCAACCCTTCCCACGTGTCTCACCAGCTAGCAGTGCTGCTCATATTTACTGCCACATATTAATGATGGAAAAGACAGAATCCTTTTTTACATCAACAGAGCTGTAGGGTGTTATAGCCCTATCTGAAGCATTATCTTTCCAGCTTTCCTGGTAGTGATGCTTTTACATCTTCAGTACAAGGTTGGGACTTACAAATAAAAGTAAGTTTTTATTTTACACGTTGACCATCTGTAATATGTACACACTGAAGCGATCCTGGCAAAATATGAAATGACTGAAACTTCTGCATAAATCCAAAGTGAAAATGAATATTTGAGGTTTTACACTTCCAAGCTTCCCTTTTTTCTCAGTCTTTAGTACTTGGTGTTCTTGGCAGCTTTTGGAAGGGTCAGAAAGCACAAACACTAACATATACAGGGCCATTTCAGTTACAATTATCTGCCCAACACTGGCAATTTCAAAACAACCTCAAACAACCTCAAAACAACCTCTCAACCTGAGAGGAAATGGCTGAGAACTTTGTACGAGCTTAAGTATACTAGTAATGGTATTGCAATTTGGAGGATGTCCAAAGAAATGCAGGCAAGCAGGAGGCACCGGCTAGTCAGAGAAGAATTTTATAAATAATGCTGTATGTTATACATGCCTGAATGTTGATAGTGCTTTTTTAGCCCACCACAGAAGCAGTGGTGAGGAGGGTAAACCAGGAGTGACCTAAGAACAAATAAGGAGGCTTGGGCAAATGAAGTTCAAATATTTTCTCACCTTTACCCACTAAACCAATCTCATTAAATTCCCAGCAACGAAACAGTTAATGAAAATACTGCAGCAGCTAGTTTCAGGTTGACTTGCTAAAGATATTTCTAGCAAACAAGGTGGTTGCAGAAATCTTTTAACGTATCCCCACACACTGGTGTTTAAACAGAAGAGAAGAAACAGGGCAGGATGCTTGGGGTGGGGCACTTGTATTTTTCCCCTGCAATGAATCTCACAAAAATGAAATTTCAGCCCCACAATATGGGCAGGAGTGTAGTCCTCGTTCCTTGCCCCAGCACAGCATGCTGTGCACTCACCACGGTTTTCTTTCAGGAGACAGGCAGGTGGTGAGCAGGCAGATCCCACTGCACGAAAAAGATGTGTGGTGTTTGCCTTGGCTAGTATTATCAAGCTGCATTGGCTTGGTTATCAAGCTACATCATCACCCACCACTGGGTCCAAAGAGTGAATGCTTTGCCTAGGCTTACTGGTCTTCACGTCGACCTCTCTCCAGTGATGCACTATTAAAAGTGCGAATCATGAAGCTATCAGAGAGAGGATTATAACATGTACTAAAATGTGACAATTTCACACTTCATAATTAAATTGACGGAGAGATTAAAGAAGGGTTGCTTTCATAAATGAGAATGAGGAATACAGTGTGGTAAGAGATAATCTGCCTTTTATTAGGTCATCTGGAAATAAAAGGCCTGAAATACAAATTCTTGTGTTTGTACAGGATAAAATCATATCCACTGCTTCTGATGTCATATGTGAATATTCAATGGAAACAAGATGTTCTACATTTATTGCGTGCCCTGTAATGTAATGATCACCTAAAAAAGCTTTCCTTTGTTGTGATTTAAAAGTAGATCGTGTTGTGCCAGGGAAAATATGTAAATAACAGGCTTTTTGAACAGTGGATCTGTGCATACATATTAGCTTATAATGCTTACAGTTTGTGAGGACATAGAAAAGGAAATATTTATTCTCAACCTGAAGTTAAAGTAATAATATTTTGGAATGCTCAGTTGTAAAATTGATACTTCTGAATAATCTAAACAAGAAAATTCAGAGTTTTGTAAAACAACCACTAATTCTGAGAGGTTTCTTTTTTAGCTAGTTAGGCATACTTAGATGACGGTAGAACTTGCCCTCAAGACTGTTAAAACTAGGTATGTTTTGAATGTTTAGTAATTTCTAACTGCATGCATAAACCATTGTATTTACTTTCCTGGTCCATATATATTTGCTCACACATCTAACTACATGAAAACAACAACAGCAAAAACAAAAACACAGAGACACAGAGGCAAACTGTATCTGTGTATATACACTATAAACTTCTTATCTAAAGTGTTTTTTTTTTTCCCAATTCTCATATTTTTCATGCTTTGTTTTTTCCAACTCAGAGTGCTTCATATCAGGGTCGCTATATGTGGTGGTGGAAGAGCTCCATGAAGAGAGATGTAAGCAATGCTTTTGTGACAAGCAGAGAGTCCGTGGGTCAGAACACTCATTTGGGTAATGATATAATATCCCCATCAAGTCTTAAATAGGAATTTCCAACATTAGAGTCTTAATAATCATGCTATTGCTATTAATTTTTTGTAGTCTATTTGGTGTTGTCCTGGATGTGTTAAATCTTTTCTCACCAAGATGTTTTCAACAGCTAGAATGGTCTTGATGATATGATTCATTTGACAGCTTTTCCAGAATCCTTAAAAAATGAAAAACCCAATTAACTCTGGGCTGTATTCCAGTAATATATCACACATCACCATTCTAAATAAATTTGATAGACTTTAAGTATATGTAAGAGTCCCATGTTCACCATCATAATTCTGTTATCTAGTTAAAAACTGTGCTTCAAAAACCATGAGATGGGGGAAAATGGATGTAAAACTATAATAAAGTTAAATCCTTATTATCTGGTTACTGTTTTTCTTGACCATGCAATTATATTACATTTTAAAATTGTAACTTTTACGCATGTGGTAGCTTGAAATGTGCTTGATTTTTAATGAAAGGTGGGATTTTCTTGTATTCCCTTGTGTCTAAGAATTGTAACTCTAAGATACCATGATGAGACCTTATTATACTAAGAGAAGTAATGATATTGCTCACAAGAAACTGATACCAATGATGCGTAGAGCTCTCTTGACTCTCCACTGTTGTGGTGTCATTGGTGGAAAATTCCTCAGTGAAATAGATTCAAATGAGTATTTCCTAATAAAACAGAAGATATTTGATTTTTTAATATTTTTATTTATTTTATCACTGACCTTCAAGTTTTGAGCGTGTTGCAAATTTTGATATCACCCATTCCATGTAGATAAATATAAGTGATACCCCAGAAAAAAAAAACAGTCAACTCTCCATGTAGAATGGTGGGCTCTGAATTGAATTTTACCATTTAGCAATGAGATCTTGGAATTATAATGAATAGTTCTTGTGAAAGCATCAGTTTAATGCTCAGTAGCAATAAAAATGTAAATTGAATGTTAGGAATTGTTAGAAAAGAAATAGAGAACAAAAGAGACTGCATAAATCCCTACAGAGTTCACGTCCCCTCTTCTTAAAAAGGGTAGCGCAGAACTGGAGAAGGTTCAGAGAAAGGCAGTAAGAAAAGTGTGGAAATGTCATCACACAAATGATGACTTGTAAGTCTTCAGTTTTGAGAAAATAGAATAGAGGGAATGATTGTTCTTCACTTCTTTCCAACATGATGTAGGTATCTATGAGCCCAGCACTTAAGCAGTTCATAACAAGCAAAAAAATCCGTGAAAGAAGATCTCACTGTGGTCAACTAAACACAACGACATTACTGCTGGCACAGGAGAACCCACATACAAATTTGCAGGGGGCTGAGATATATTCTGCAAAAATCATCACTGTATGTTTTGATACTCTTCCTTAGGCATCTGCTGCTGATTTCTATTGGAAAGAGGCTCCCAGACCAGGTAGACCTTTGGTTTGGCAGTGCGACCATTCCCATATTCCTATGATATATAGCAGCATTAGAAGAATTTGTCAGTGGAGGAGCTGGAGTTTTCTGATAGTTTGACTGAGAGCAGCTGATGCTTCTTGGGTTTGAAGAGTATGAGGCTGAAGGGTAAGCTTATTTATTCAGATGTTGATGCTTGGTTTGAGCTAAGTCTAATGAATGGATGATGCACAAGGAGCGAGAGGAAGGAGCTTTGCTTCTCAGAGCTATTACTACAGGCTGGCTGAACAGCAAAAAGACTAGGGGCATGGGCAAAAAAAGGACTTGAGTGAACTCTGAGATAACTGCTGTCTTCAAGCTCTCTTGTAGCCTGTGGTCAATGGGCATCTTTCCTTCCCTTGCTCTTGATAACCAAGCGGTGCTTGGCTCTCAAACCACTCTCTTTTGATGGGTGAGAAAGTTAAGGGTACGGACATAGCCATACTGCAGAGCCTTCAGGCCAATGAATGTGCTCATTCTTGCTTTTTTTTTGCTATAGGTGCAACCAGAGTATCTTTTTGACTCTTGCTACCCAGCTGACCCGAGTGAGAAAACATGTAAATATAGATTTGCATATTTTACAGAACAACAATAGCTATGATCTTGGATTGTATTAGAGCAGCTTGAAAAGCTCCTGGTGCCCTGCCCTGGCAGCTGTACAGGTTTCATGTCCATGTATATCACATATAACTACCCGGACAGTTTTTAACTTCAGGTAAACCACTGGGCTGCTGGGCAAAATCATATCAGCATTTGTCCAAATTCAATGCTTATGATCCTTGAGAAATGCCAACACTTAGTTTTTGTTTTTCTCAAATTAAAATAAAAAAACTGAAATTTCAAAATTTACAGAGAAACAGCATTTGGGACTTGCTTTACTGGAAGTTATCAAAAGAATTATTATCAAAGATTTCATTTCACTGAAGTCAAAAGTATGTTTTGGCTTTATTATTGTGATTTTCAAGTAATAACATATTTGAAACGTTAACTTTTATAGTATATAATGATTGAAAAAATGAAGCCCTAATGAAATCATTTAACCTTTTAGAAGTAAAAACAAATAATATTCTTTAATTTTTTTTTTGATGAACTCAATACAGATCGTTGAGTCAGCACTTGCTAATGGAAAACAGTTCTTCTGGAACTGCTTCAAACACTCCTAGCAGGATATAAGACATTTAAATTCCAGCATGCAGATAAAAGCCGCCCCCCCCCAAAAAAAAAAAAACCAACTTGTACTCTAAATAGCAAAATTACACAAACTAAACAAATGTTTATGTTTTGTGCCTGCATATCACACATGAGTGCTTGTGAATATTGTCTAACACATTTGACAGTTCTGCTGGTCTTAGTACTTAATTCTGCTTTTTTTTTTTTCTCCTTTTTTTTTCCCCTCTCAATTTCTGTCTCCTTTCATCTTTACTTGCTAATGCTGGCTATAATCTGTGTTATATTCCATCCCATACAGTAATGCTCACAGGGGCATTTTGAAGTTAAAATAATTTTCAAGTATTGATTTTATATTCTGCTGTATTACAATGGCTCTTTCATCTTTGTCTTCAGAAGGTATTTTGAAAGCCACAGTTACTCAAACCTCGTACCTTGCTAGCAAAAGGAACAAAGGCTGAACGCTATTTAGCTCAAAGTGTCAATCAGGACAGAACAAGTTAAATAGCAGCTAACACATTGGCAGATGAGTAACGCAGAATGGTTACTAAGCAGTGCTGAGTGCTGTTTGTCCTAGCCTACCTCAGCAGCTTAATGTGTTTACTTATTCATCTGCATCTGTTAGGGTGTAGCCATTGTCAGTAATGGGTAATTTTCCCAGTAGAGACACGGTTTTGGGGCTTGTCTTACAAACCCATCCAGACCTGGAGGATACCGCTGTGATTAAACTAATTGATTTCAATAGGTGCTAATCATGCAGGCTATGGCAAAACGCAGTGATGAAAAACTTCAGTGTCCCTCAGACAACAAACGATTATTGCACTTCACCCAAATTCTCATATAAAGATGAGAATTTTTCCATCCTGATTTGGGTATCTATTCGTCATTTCGATAGCTGTACCTCATGCTAACCTGGTTCACTTTATCAGCCTCAATTTGCCAGTAGGAAATAGCCTGTGGATAAGGCCGATTCTCAGCACTGTAAGGAGACATCACTATTTAATGCCTATTACAGGGTCTGATTAAGCAAATGGAAATTACCTGACAAGTTGCCCCACATGTCTGCCTAAACGCTTGCTCCAGAGGTAATATTTACTGTGCCCTGACTTGTAGAGCTGGCTATGAAGGTGTCAGCTTGCTGTTTCATGGCTGAGCTTTTATTGAGGTTGGTTTCAACGCAGGGTGAATTGCTTTTCCCCTCTTTGTACGAAGAGTAAAGAGACAGGGAAGGAAGGATGTGCAAGGGAACCCTGTAAATGACAGCCTGAGTGGAACACCACACCTAGGCGCTTATAAGGGTCGCTCAGAGATGCTTTATCTGGAGAAAATGCTCAGGAGCAGAACGTAGCATTGCTGCTCCCTCTCATTGGGAATAGCCTTTATTTCGTTGCAGCTTTCATTTCAGACTGTGCTGGCAGATGAGGGATGCAATAAGCCTGATTAAATTTCCATGATTTATATATCTGCAGCACACAGAGTCCATAATTAAGACAATGGGGGACAGAGGCCCTGGCCGTGATGTACAAGCACAGAACTTCACGTCAGATGGGAGAGGGATGTGTGAGAGAGTACAAGTTAAAACTTATATTTATATATATGTATATATATATATAAGGCAGTATTGATCAGCGTGTTGGCCAGCAGCTTCCATATATTAGTATCTTCTTGCCATTTTGGAAGAAGAGAGGGTTAAGATGGGCTCTTCAGTAACTTAGATTCGATTACTGAACTATAGAGAGATGTTAAACGAGAGGCTGTGGGAGAAAGATGACTGGAATATATATGCCTGTAGTGGAGGCTGGTATCGTGAGCGTGGAAAAAGTCAGTGGGAGCGTGGTGAGAACCTGCTGGCACCTCTGTAGAAAACTGGAGGAGGAATCAGGACGATCTGACTGACCCATTTAGAGGAGAGGAAGGAGAACGTGGCCGAGCAAGGTAAGTGAGGGTAAGATTGCAAGAAGAGAGTTAATTGTGTTGAACCTAGCTTGACAGATCATGGAGGATAGGGAAATAGCAATGCTGAATTCTGGCTGAACACTGCTCTGGAGAGAATAATTTGGAAGTGATGAGAGCAGGAAGCTCTTTTTTTTTTTTTTTTTTTTTTTTTACATACAACAGATGCATACCATATTGCAAGTTAAATATATGAATATCTGTAAGGTGGATTTGTACACAACGCATATACCATAGGCACTCTGTAACTATGGGATAAGCCAAAGAAAAGATTTGGGAATAAACAAGCTCAGTCCTTACAACAGGACAACGTGAAAACAAACTTACAAGTACCCATACACTGTTTGACAGCAGCTGAAGCTGTCAAAGCAGAATAATGTTAGTTTGTCCCGATCCTGCAGCAACAGACGTCTCGGTTTCCACCCCCTCGTGCAAAGAGTGCCCATAGCTTTCCCATCAGCCTGAAGTTCTTTGCTCAGTGTGATTCCATCCCTGCCAGATAGTGAGGCCTGCACTAATTGGAAGTAACGGGGGAAACTAGACAGGGATAGAACAACCAAATAAAAATAGGTTTGAGATGAATACTTCTCCTTAGCAGTCCAGGAGGAACTTGGCAAGGCCAGAGAGCAGTGGTGATGAGGAACAGGAGGATTTCCTCTGGGTTTGAGGATGGGAAAAATCTCCTACGTAGTTTAGTTGGCTTAATTTTTACCACGAATTTATGCCCTGGGGTGTTCATTTTGGGGTACTAACAGCCAGACAGCTTGGCCATGACTGACTCCATGGCTGGAGCAGAGTGCAGCCACTTTTCTGGCTTGCAAGAGCAAATGTTCCTGCTGCTGTTTCCGTGTGGCGCCTCTCCCCTGGCTGCAGCATCCCTCCCCTGTGGCTGGGCTCCTGTACCAGGCATGCTATGCAGCCCCGAAGGTCAGATGGCCAAGCTCATTGGCATGGTGTGAGTGACAGCCCACCCTAGACACTGACAGGCCCACAAAAGGACACAGGCATCAGTCACATTGTTGTAGGAGGGTATGGGATCCACGAAGCCTGCATGACACGAATGTCTTTCATGCTCATAATAAATTACCTCGGCTCAAATGTCCCTGATGTATTTACAATTACAGCATACTCCTAGATTAGACCAAGCAGCTCTGCTTTTGCTACAGAAGTGGCAAAATCTGAGTCTCCACTTGCGTTATGGCCACATTTTGAATGTCTCCTTTTGGCAGCACGGCTGGGTCTTTGCTTGCTTCTCACCTCCAAGCCAGGTGGGCAGGTAGCAGGAGCTGGGACCTTGCATTGCACACCCAATGCTCCTGATGTCCTGAGCTCTGCCTTGGCTGGAGAAGGGGGATGAGTGTTGCCACCTTTGGGGTTCGAGAGGCTATGTCAGCTTGGATGCTGCCTGTTGGCTTTCCTTCCACTCAATACATTACCACGGAAAACAACTGTGGCAGAAACACCATGGCCATTTCTCCTCCTGCTCAGCAGGATGTGGCGAATACAAGGGATTTGTGCCCGAGTCGCGAGGACGCTGCTGTCTGTGCCATGGCGTTCTTTATTCATTAACATTTTCTTACCTCCACACCTGTTTAATATTACATATTCAGCTTGGAAATACTGTCCTTTTTGTCCCCTTTTACACCATCTGTTGACACAATCCAGCCTGTGCCTGGGTAGGATCCAGCTGGCACACACGGGGGGTGAGCGCATTCGCATCTCCCGAAATTGCTGGTTCGGGGAGGGACGAGGGGAGGGGTGCGAGACTCAGAAGTCGCCCCGCGCCCCGATAGCACCGCAGCTGAGGAGCCCATCGTTGCCACCAGCGATGGTGCCCCGTGTTATCAATGCACAGCCGTCCTTTCACCCCGGCCTGCCCTCCCCTCGCCCCGACGTGCCTGCTGCAGTCGCGGGAACAATGGCAAGCGCCGAGTGCCCGGCACAAAGACAACAGCTGCACTCCCGGGTCAGGCTTTGCAGCCTCCTCGAACAATGGCAATGTGTAACCCCATCCCCACGCCCGGCCCCGAATAATTTATTTATAGATGCAATATCTCTTTCTGTGGTCTATTTAAGAATGTCTTTTCATAAATGCATGGAAATTGAAATTATTCTCTGCTTTCCCCCGAAAGATTAAGGTATCTGCACCGTACAGATAAATAGCGTAATTTTGGAGGGCGAGAGGAAGAAAAGTAATTGGAATGTATGTAATGAAAGACTGGGGGAAGTTGATTCATTGTTATGTGTGCATTTGTTTTTTTTAATTAAATATATTTCATTATTAGTGTCTTTGTAATAATGGGCACATGTTTAAAAATAGGAAAGAAATATTGAATTGGGGGGAGGAAGCCCTCCTAGGCAATGAATGCCCGTCTTTCCACGAAATGCCTGGTTGCCTCTTTGGTAATGAAACCTCTTTCACATGAACAAACTGTAAGTAGAAGCAACTGCTCGGCATGGAGAATTTTGTGACATTCGGGAGACCGTGAGTCATCTCTCACATGAAAATATGGTCAGCTCAGCCCACTGCTTCGTTCTCTTAGATATGGTGTTTGCAGCTTATGGGCTAAATGTATGCTTTAACACAAGATCAGAAATGGGGAAGATCACTTAGCTCCTTAAAAAGGACTAAAACCAGTAAGAATTCTTCTTCCTGGAACTTGTTAACGCCAGTAATTTCAACGTCCCTATCATATTTTTCTAACAATAGCTCCATAATTCATTTAGGTTAGGCTTTTCCTTTCGCTACAACTAAGTTAAATTTTGTTTGTCTAAAACCTGTCCTCTGAATGCAGGCGGTTAGGAGCTTATTGAGACTGCTTTCCCGAGTTAAACCCATTGGCGTAGGAGTTGTGAGCCTGCAGCACTTCGTGCATGCACCTTTTTGTGTGCTGGTGAACATGCACGTGTACGGGAAGTGGGACAAGACAGTGTCTGTATAGGAAAGCACTTTGGTATGGTTAAACATTCTCCAAACACCTTCATCAGATTTAATAACAAACTGAAAGCTCCCGTACACCCACGTGATGTGAAGCATGCTTTATCAGTTGCTCAGGTATAAAAAGAAACCATTTTTATATTAGCAAACACCACGTATAACATTATTAGCATCTTTATATAAAGTATGCTGGAAAATACATGGCCTCTTTATATTTTTTCCTGTCCACAGGAAAAGCCTCATGACTGGCAGCTGGTTGCCTGCCCTATTATCTGAGTCTGCGTCCAGTCTGGCTAATTACAGTCACTGATTACTAAACACTGAGCAGCACTGTCACCTGCCTTAGCCTGACAGGATTATACCATCTGTGCCACATGGCCAGGGTATGGAAAGCTGGTGAAAGGTCACAACAAGGGGCAAATAGCCCTTAATGGGAGGTACATGTCTGTTTACAGACGTGACAGCTGACTGTCATTAGGGTATATATGTGTATTCGCAGCTGAAGATACTTCCCAAGGAAGAATTAGTGGCATAGGAAGTGTGATTTTTGTCAGATTTTTTTTCCTACCCTGAAATAGGTATCATTTGATGGAAAGAGACTAAATATTGTATCAGACACACTGGAGTAACGCAGGATCAGATGTTTTTCCTCCTTGCCACCTTAGAAGTCACCGCCCGCTGTAGTAGTGGGCTGCCAATGCAGCAGCAGTAACTTAACTAAAATCTTTGGAAAAAAACTCATCCAGATAAACTGCTGCAAACCTTTGTGCAGACAAAATTGCCTCATTTAAAGGAACTGATTGGATATGTTCAGTTTGTGCTTTCCAGGGTAGCAAAATGATCTAGCTTACGTAAACAAGGACCGGGCCTTTCAGCCTGGTAGCAGTGCAGGACACAGAGCTCATGTCCTCGAGGTCTCCCCTCTCCAAAATCCCTGCTGCAGCACAGGTCGTGCATCCTCTTGCCCACAGCACTTGCAGCAACACTGCTCCTTCCTACGTGCCTTCTCTCATCTCCTCCCACGCGCTTGCAACTGCTCTCTGCTGCACCCAGCCTTCACTCCTGACTGCTACTTTTCATCCCTTTCGTGCTAGCAAAAGTCTCCTCCTTTCTTTTCCCTGGCACATGAGAAGGTGCAGCTCTTTACAGAAAAGATCATGCATTTCTCCTTGTTTGCTCTATGCCCTCATGTGTTTAAGTTTTGATTCTCCTAAGGGAATCCTGATGTGTTTTTTTTTTCATGTCTGCGTTGAGGCCTGCTGAGGTCAGGGGCCTAGCTTGTGCTCACGGCCTTGTTGCAAAGTCCCAGCTCAAATCTCCTCCTTCCTCCCCCTTGAGGGTCCCTCTGAGTTACCCTGAAATCCCTGCAATTTAGAGGCCACAAGGGCATACTTGGGAGGTTCCTATTGCTTCCAACAGTCTCTGTGTTGATTTTGTAGTCAATCTACACACGAGAGCATCCTCAGAGAGTCCTGACTCTGCTAGTACGTACCCCAGGCCCCACAGCACTACTTGGGAAAAGCTTGCACACTTCCCTCCCCACTTGTTGTCCCATGTGTGGATTTTTCAAAGCCTCCAGGACATAAACTTAGGTACACAGTTCTCATTTATAATTCAGAAGGCCTCAGCTGTCACCCCAGGAGCTGGCGTGCTACTCGGTCCTCCTGGGAGGAGACCTGCATCCTCCTGTTCACACAGAACTCTACATTGGTGCTATCTGCCAAAGTTTTCTGCAATGGGTCCCTGAATGGGTTTGTTGCCAATCAGATTATGTTGTAACTGCCAGTCAGTGCCATTTGACAGTTAATAAGTTGAAAGAAGTCTGAAGCAAGGAAAACTACTTGTCATCATGCCTGCAAGATGGTACTAGCACTGAAGGTGCCATGGTGCCTCTGCTCCCTCCTGAGCGTGTCTAGGACTATCTGCGAAGAGGATGGCAACACAAGCTCTGGCATGGTCACAGGGTTGTTGGTCCTGCCGTCAGTTGTCCGGTGGGGACCACCACCACCACCACCTGATAAGGCCACTCCACCGGCCTTGGGTCATGGTCTGGTGGCAGTGTTGTTCGCTGGGTAGGACTCTCAAACCATGTTCCCCCAGCGTGGCTCTGTTGTTGGCCCCTGGGTAAGGAGCTTCCTCCTCCTCACTTTATTCTGGCTAAAATATGAAGCATTTTCAGCCAGAAAAATGAACAGTCTGTGCAACTAAGGGATGATTTATTTCAGTGAAGTAACAGTGTCACACACTCACTACCTTGCTTTTATTCTCCTTCCTTGAATGTCTTGTCTAAGCTCTCTCTTTTGCTGTCAAATTTGTATTATGTTTCTCCAGTTGCATTCAATTTGTCTGGTCATTATTTACCAGGTATTTTAGTATGTGAATGTAAGATAGATGTTTTACTGAAAAAGATGACTATAAATAGCCCTATGTATATCAAATCACAGTTTAAAGAAAAAACACCTGAATTCCCAGAAGGTGCATATATGTCATAAGTGAAGCAGTCTTACCTTTAATGATGAGCATATATATATATATATATATTTTAAAAGTAAATATAATTTATTTCATGTCAAATGGGTGACCAACATTTGACAACCAGTGTGTACAGCAATTTTCAAAAGGTATCAAATCAAGGTGTCTAATATTCTGAGTTTTCACATCTCACCTATGTGCTTTCCTAATAGTTGCTTCGATTTTTTATTTTTTATTTTTTTTTTTTTCTGGTGGACTCTTTAAAATTGATCCCAGGAGCAGACATTCAAAAGGCTCCTTCATGTATGCATATTCATATACTGATACAGATAAATGTTGACGGGTCTGCTAATCAGCCAGTGGCATGGTGTGGGCAGCGTCACCATCAGATCAGGGGTGTAATACTGGAGTGGAGATATTCAGTGATGATCTGGAGGACTGGGACAAGAACAAGGTGGAATTCAGTGGTACAAAGAACATTTTTTTTTTTTTTATCCTCAGCTGGTGGTGAAAATTTCTGCTAGAAACCAAAAAGGAGCAAAATTTTGCTGCCATCAGTTACCACTTCATCACTTCAACCTCACGTGGATCAGGTCTGGTGCTGTGCACAAGTCTGATCAGCCACACTTAGAGCAGATAAGGGCAGACCAGAGCAGGTCTAGAAAATGGTTACTCAGATGAGCAGGGAACCTGGCAGCTTAATTTGTGAGGGACAGCCTTGGGCGTGCAGCTCATTTAGCTCCTCACGACAAATGCTGAGGGAGAAAAAAATGTGATTGCTCTCTTTAAATTTATCAGTGGTGGCAAATGCCAGAGAGGGAGAGGAACTATTTAAGGTGAAGGACAATGTTGGCATAAGAACAAATGAGTGTAATCTGGCTATGAATAAATTTAGGCTGAAAATTAGAAAATGGTTTCCAACTATCAGAGGAGTGAGTTCTCAGCTTTTAAATAGGAACTCAAGAAACCCAATTCCTATTCAATCCAATTTGATAAGATTATTAAAAAGCTGTGATAGGAGGGGACTAGGCTTTGGCTTAGAAGGTCTTCTCCATCCCTGACCACTGACAGGTGCAGGTTAACTCAATGGGATTCCTGCCTTGAATATTCAGTAGGGTATTATATGGAGAAGTTTCAAAAACTGGGACTCAAATTGTCGAGGAGGTGCCCCAAATTTGTGATTCTTTGGACTTTAATGTCTCTTTCTGCCTCTGTTATGCACCTGTGAAAAATGGAGGATAATTCCACCTCTCCTCCCCATTTAATCACACTGGGGTATTGTGAAAACGCCCGCACTGTGGCATTATGAGAATATAATATTTACTGTTTGTGTAGCACTTGGGAGTGCTGTGAGGATGAGTACCAAAGGAAAAAAAGCTGTGCTGAAATTAATAATTTTGGCTGCACAGCCAGGTTTGAATTACATGTAGTAAATCATGCCTAGGGCTACACACTGAGTGAGAAGAAAATAAAATATTGAATAGCTGCTCATTAAGCGAACACCATCTTTTCCGTGAACTGAATGAGGCAGGGTCCCATGGAAAATACAGTGTGTGATTTTGTAATTAAAGATTAGAAGAGAATTAGAATTAAGGTTGCACAAGGCTTTCCATATGGCTTTTCAGCATTGAGAATGTAGATTTTTTTTTTGTTTTTGCTGTTTCTTCTTTTTTTCTCATGTGCAGCTGACCAGTTAGCTACCTGCATGCAGCACAACTCACACCCAGACTACAACTGCGGGGGACCTTGTACGTGTGCAGCATGGAGGTGTCATCAGATGGCACAGGTCCGGACACGCTGCTTCTCCCAGAAGACAGGAGGGACCGCCTGGGCGTATTTGGACAACCAGCCGTGCTGCTATCTCGCCAGTCCCGGTGCAGGGAGATGCTCCGGAGCGCATTGCGCTGTGTGAACAACGCCCACAGTATTCTGCCCTTGGCACCAGCAGCTGGAGAAGAATGGGAGAGCTGCACCGGCTTTCCCACAATGAGCTCCTCAGAGCTGGGCAGAGAATAGCGTTCTGTCTAGTGGAGAAGCTCGGAATTTATTTCAGCTCAGTTTGGGACTCACACGGTTTCTAGAAATTCTCTTTAAACACAGTTTTGGAAAGAGATTAAAATGTAGGCTTTTGAACCAAGAAGCTTGGGCAGCCCAAGCCAACTGCCTTCCCCATGAATTTGGAGGTGTGGAAGGCTTTGGCTGT
The DNA here is from genome assembly GCF_040182565.1 of Anser cygnoides. Classification (NCBI taxonomy): domain Eukaryota; kingdom Metazoa; phylum Chordata; class Aves; order Anseriformes; family Anatidae; genus Anser; species Anser cygnoides. The sequence goes on along the minus strand of NC_089876.1, from coordinate 15,540,873 downwards.
GAAGCTGCCGATCTCTGGACCACCACACTGGATTAGAGAGTTTGGGTATCTTTGTTTCTCTCCTTCAGTCAAGGACGGATTTCTGGGGCTGCTCAGCTCTATCTGAAGAACCTGCATTTCCAGAGCAGCCACTGACAAAGTGGGCACAGGCCTCGGCCAATTCTGAAAATCTTGACTCAGACTCTTCAGAGGTTGTCCAAGAAGTACGTATGTTTCTCAATGTTTGGAAAAAATAATTATTTATAGGCTCACCCAGAACACCGAATACTTTACTGGATATTTCATGTGTGAGTTGGTTCACAGGAGTCTGGTGTGACTGGACGTACTACACAAATTACAGACACACCCTGAACTTGAAATACTCCTATTTTACCAGAGCCAATCATATTTCCATGTTTGTTTGTCATAATATGTATCTAATAACTGAATGTGTGCTGATGGCACATTCCTAGTAACCTAAAACATTATCAAAAACACAGGGCTATCTCCAGCTGCAGACCCTGTTTGTGACAGCAGTGTTTACTATTGAATCACAAACCACAGAAAACAGTGATTTGCACAAGAACGGCTAATGCATAAGAAGTGTGGTGAACTTTGCTTTTGCACAGGAAGAGGGAAGGAAGAAAAACATATTTATCTCACTCGTGGCTAAACGATAGTGCAAACCAGTAATTATGTGTAAATTATGACCTTGCCCCCTTGCAGTCAGCTCCTCAGTAAACATGACCACATTTGATTTCCATCCCCTCAGCAGTCCAAAGCGTGATACATGCATCATTGTTTTCAGAGCTAGTTCAATGCTTCTCTTGAGATTTTTTTTCAATGACAACCTATATTTTTAGAGATCAAGATCTTAAATAAAAAGCTGGGCTTTCCCAGGTCTGGAGGATTGTCACTGAATTATAAAACTTTGACAGTGTAATATTAGCTTTTATAAATTTTGATCTTTCCTTTCACACTTTTCTATAGCTAAAAGGCATTAAATATAAGTTTAAAAAATATTTTTATTTTTAAATATATAAATGTTTTTCATTTTCATTCAATATTTTGTAATATTTTCAAACCTGGACAAATGTTGAACAATTGAAGAAAACGAAGTGATAAAATAAACCCCTAACTTGGATATCATCCTCTGTAATCTACATGGAAGTAACAGGAAAAAGAAGAAAGAAAAAAAAAAAACACACACAAAAAAAAAACAGAAGGAATGCGTAAGAAAAACAGGAAGGAAGCCCACAGAAATACATTTTAAGAAACACAGATTTATTAAAAGAGAGCATAATAGAAAATTTCACTGAAGTGGAAGTGACTTAGAAAATTAATGGAATTTATTTCAACTTTTGAACAACTCTGATTATTCTATTTACTTAAACAATACCAGGCGAATAAGAACTGAGCCTCCGTACTTACATATTATCATGCATTTCAGTGTAACAAAGTGTAGCTACACATAATTATCCTGTGCTATCAGTTGTTGAAGTGGTATTCATTATTGCCTACCTTAAGCTGTCCCATAAATTTGCTCTGCACTGGTAAGCAGATATCAAGTTCTGCCCAGAGATAGAACAAAGCTGATGAGTAAAGGGAATCTTAGTAACTAAGTTTGTTGATGCTTATATTAAACTTCAGAAGTGTTTTGAATAAAAGCAATTGTTGCTCCGTGAATAGTCGCATTGAATTTCTTCAGCATTTTCCTCTCTAATAACATTCTCGTGAAGTAGAGACACATTCGGTTCCCTGACTTGGGTTAATGCAGAGCGTGTTTGGGTGCAGAACTGCCCCGAGCAAATCCCCTTGTGTTGGGCGAGCCCACGAGTGATGGCGGTGCCTCTCCAGGAAGCCCGAAGGCCTTGGTATCAGTGTTGAATGCTCCTGCGCAGTGCTGAGGTTTCTGGTGGCACCTCCCATGGTCGCTGGAGCAGCTCCTCACGACCCACCACGTTAACTCTTCCCAGGCAACACTTCTGGGATCCCTCTGTGGTCGTGGTGCTTGCTGTGGTGGGACGGGGACGTGCCTGAGGATGTGCCGCCGCGTTCCTGTGGAGCTGCTCCACATCCACGTACGTGAGTTTTGGTGTAAACCCCCGTCAGACCAGACAGCTTGAGTCAACAGCTCCACCACAGCAGTCGGAGGCTTTTGTGGCTAGATGGGATTTAAATAATTGGCAGGGCTCAGAACGAAACCCGAGTTTAAGAGGAACCCTAACTTGACTCCGCGCGTGTGAAATGCTGTTCACTGCTGTTTCTCCTCGGGGATCACAAATAGGTTTGCTCACATTACCTAACCGGGGCTAGAGCAGACCTTTTTCCCACTAAGGCACACCTTTAAATACTTTGCAAATATCAGCAAACCGAGTTTCACAATGGGAGTTTCTACCGGCGGGCAGGTTGTATCATCAATTTTGGGATGAGGAAATGAGGCAGGACTGGCAGCTGGCTGCAGGCCACCTCACTGTGCCTGCGTGGCACAGGGTGAAGGTGCCGCGGCTGGTGGGGATTTGTGGCAGAAGAGAGCTCCACCCCGGCTCGTGAGTCTGCTGGGGAGCAAGGTCTGTCCGGTGAGTGACTGCAATCCCCTCTCTGGTGCCTTGCAGAGGCCTCCCGGGGCACCCTGTGGCTGCTCTGCAAAGCGCTTTGCCATCCCTCACATCCCTGCTCGTCACTCAGGAGGAGTGACGTAGGTTTTGTAGCATGAGGAGGGTGTCTTGGAGGACAGGTTTCCAGCAGCTGGTCTGAGAGTGGAGAATCGGATACATCCTTTCCAATTCCTTTATTTCCCTTTTTTTTTTTCTTTTTTTTTGTCTTTTTTTTTTTTTTCTTTTCTTTTTTATTGGGCTTAAAGGGGTTATTTAAAGGGACCCAAACACTAAAAATATGCTGCTGTAGTTCATGAAATAGGGAAGTCAGGAATTTGCTGTGAGTCAGTGGCTGATTGTAAACTACAGCTTGGGCAGGGAGGGAGGCAGGGAGGGCCTGACTCAGCAGATGCCGGAGCCTTCAAAGGGATTAGAGCCGTTGCCAAGGCGTTCCACCCTTTTTTCCTCTTTAAATGTCTTAACTATCGTAGTCTTGCATTGCATTATATGTAAAAAACATGTATACTATTGAATTGGCACATCCAGGATGGAGAGCACTTAAACATCAAGATTTTCCTGAAGGATTATGGCTTGATTGTATCTACATGTGCACACTATTTCATCACTGTGTAAGCAGCAAAATCCTTTCCATACAATTAAAAACCCTCAAGCTTCATTAACACATTAGCTGGAAACATTTCAAAATAGGCAGTCTGAAATAAAACAACCTGAATCTTCATCCAAAATTTTTTTTTTTTTTTACAACACAAACGTGTCGTTTGGGCCAAAACATCCCGTCCCCCAGCATACCTCTGGAGCTGACGTAGAGCTGCGTCTCTAGGAAATCACCCCTGTGAGACTTCACTGCAAGACGCTGTGCTTTCTAAGGGGCCAGTTCCCCATGCCTGTTGCCAACCCATTTCATAACTTCTGCCTCTGTGCAATCTTTTCAACTGAAAAGATAAAAACACAGGGAGTTGGTCTGTACTTAAAAAGTTTGCTGGCATGGCTATGGTATAATTACAATAGCAAAATCCCTACTGTAAGTTCAGTCCTGCCATCAAAAGCCCTTTTTGTTGTTGTTATAATGTAATCTGTACCACGAACTGGTTTAATTTCTACCAGCAAAACAACTTTTTTTGCTGGCCTAAGCTGTTTCTCCATTCAGGGTGTTGGCTGTTGCAGGACAAATGCTTTACCTACATCAAGTGGAGATGTGCCTAGAGGATGAACAGCCCTTTTCCCCTTGCACTCTGAATATAAAAGGGATTAGGAGGCATATGACAACTGTTGGGTCAAAGGAGAATTTCAATCCACCTTTCAGTCTGCCTCCTTTGCATAAACTCTGTTTTTTAAGTCTCTGTCTTCACTCTGAAGACTTTCTGGGTTGCCAGCACACCCCAGCACCGTTTCTGATATTTAAGGCATTTTTGGACTGATAGACTAAAGAAGATTACATATTTCACATTACCATGACTTAAAACCTCAGGTTCTCATCTCAGGATAGAAACACTGTTCCACAGCCACCTTTTTTGCATGCAGACTATTATATATTTTTTTAATCCAGCTGTGATTTTCTGTATAATGAATTTCACTTGCTGCTCCACTGTGGCCTGGTGACCCCTGATGCTCAAAACCAGGCTTTTGCACTCACCCGATGAAAACAAGCAATCCCCAGATCACCCCCAGGAGCTTAATGCAGCTGGTATGATGCAAACATCAGGTTGCAGTTATCAAGTTCAAGGCCCTTGTGCCTGCTCCGCACCTCGACGCAGCAGGCACACATGGGTACCAGCACATCTTCCTAACACCTGATGCTGTTGGTGCTATCCCAGGGATGGGAGCTGGGGAGGGGATGATCCATGGGGCAGTGATGGAGCCATTGATAACCTCTCTCAAAGCTGTCATTTTAGCCCATGAGGACAAGTACTGACATATGGAATACACAACTTTTTAATAAGTACATGTGGAATATCATTTTCCAGGCATATTTACTCGTTTTTTCTATTTAATGTCATTTCAATATTCTGTGGAATTGATACCAGATATAATAAAATGCAGCAATGAAGGGAGAATTATATTATATATGTATATATATTTAGCTTGAGAAACAAATGCTTCAACCTGTTCTAGAGAACCTCCTAACACTTCCACAGTAGATCACCAGAGCCATTTTCACAGTATCTTATGCCAAAAAAAAAGCAGGGACAATCTGGAAGGAACAGGTGTATTGGCTCCTTTTGCTGCTTGAAGAGGTAAACACCTAATTTGCTGCTACTGCAAAGGAGGTAAACATTTAGTGCCCAGAAAGTATCCTTCCCTCTGAGAAAGACCCACTGATGTCGACCTAAATAAATTCCGACAGTCAATCTGTTTTTTCTCTCTCTCTCTTTTTAAAAGAAAAGAAAAGGAAAGGAAAAAAAAAAAGGAAAAGGAAAAAAAAAAAAGCTTAATATCCCCCAGGGAACTGGCTCTGATTTTGTATTGCAACTGCTTGCATAAAAGCCGAACAGGCTGTAAGACGATAGCGTACCTGGGTTTCCTGAACTCTTCTTAGGCAGGAGCAGTGCAAATTTGGGAGTGCTTTACATCTAGTATTCCTATCTTAGCATGCACAGGTTTATCCATGAAAACAAGGTGGGCTTAGTAGCACTCTCAGTTTGTAAGCATATTGGTCGTCTTACTCTATGAGGTTGCTTTAGCTTGAAGGAAGCTAACTGAACCGTAATCATTTGGGCTGACCTTTTTCATGCTGGTGGTGTGCTTCTGGCTTGTCATTGTCAGTGCCTTCAAGGATATAAAGTTCAGTCCAAACTGTTCTCAAGATGAGGGAAAGTGGGGACAAAAAAAAGGTAATTTTTGCTGCTGTATTTTAGGAGGCATCTTGTTAAGACTTATCTCTGCAAAAATCTTCCCAGTTGTGGCCAAATTATAACATTTTGAAAACAAAACTGACTTGGTGAAGATTTAAGCAAAGCTAGTGGGCAAATAATCACATTCAGGTGGGCCTGGTGGAGCATCTGAGATGTGCCTGGAGAGCCCATCCCACCCGCTCCGTGGGGCTCCATGTTAACTTCAGGCCCTCTGTGTGTGAGGCAGCTGCTGGGGAAATCTGGAGAGGAGATGAGTTGGATTGGAGATGGTAGACCTAGACTGGAACAACAAAGGGTTCCTGCTATCAGTAAATGCCTCTTTTGCTTTACTTGCTTAATGAAACAAACCTGAACATCCCTCTCTTGGTGTAAGTCCTTGCTTTTCTTAGATTGCTCGTTCTCCAAAGAAGCTTTGTTCATACTTATACAATGATTTCTTACAGTGTTTAAGGGTTAACCATCTTCATAACTTTAAATATAATCTCCTTTGTTTCTCTCTCTCTCTTTTTTTTTTCTTTTTTCCCCAGATTAGGAGATGATATCCTTAAACTGAAAATAGGGCCAAAACTCCTAAATCCTGGCTGAAGGGTTGTAACATTAGCAGCAGCTCTCGAAATCACAGCTCTCATTAAGCATGACCTGCAGCGGTACTTGTTTTTGATCTGATATCTAGCTCTTGTCTTTTCTCTATAGTGTTTTTCTAATTCTTTAGAGAGTGTCTGCAGCAACCAAGTCTTCCTGAGGTTTGCATTCAATTTGCAAACTGCACGTCTGAAGCTGAAAAATAAGCTCCATGTTTTTGTGGTGCAGCGAGGTTTGCCAGGCCCCTTCAGAAACGACAGAACCGGATTGTGGTTTGTTTCAGTTGACATGGGCTGCAGCCGACGTGTGAACCTTTCGGTGCCCTCCCTGAGTGCACGGCCCCCTTCCCTAGATGAATGTATCAGTGCAAATTTATTTTAAAAACACCTGCAGAGAAGCGGGGAACTCTGGTTTCTCGTTTTGCCTACGTGGTTTTAAGACAACCGTGCCAACACCATCCTTCGGGACATCTGTGAACAACTGTTTTCCACCCACTGTTGTAGCCGCTCAGTTTTAGAGCTCTCTATTTTCTTTCTTGAGCTCTTAAAAGATCTTTTATAGCATGTCCACTGGACACTTTTCACAAGCTTGTTGCTTTAGTCAGCCGGTATGTGTATGGGAATTTTTTTTGATAGTCCAGGGGCCCGTGGAATTGCTGTACCCTTCTCACGTGTTTTGGGGTAGGGATGCTACAGATGGCAGCATTACTGCTGTGCTCAGTCTCTGCACAATTTTGTGTTGGTTTATTTTTCGTTTTCCTCTCTGAGGGATGATATTTCTTTTAAAATGAGTTGACTTTTTTTTTTTTTAAAGCTTTAGTCCAGCACCTCTTCCCAAAGCTGCTCACAAGCTCTGTTACGCTTCTCTCTGTTACCAAATCATGCACCTCTTTATACCCTCCAAAGGCCTTGCGTTTTTCAAGCAAAATGTGTTTGCCAAGTGAGAGTTTGCAGAGCCAGGGTCTCCCTGTGGGAGTGTTGAACATGTACAAATGTCACTAGGTTTTCCAAACAGCACCTGCCAGAACCCTGCTGGTGCACCACTACATCAGAGCAGGATCTGGCATCAGACCTCTCTCCAGAATGTTTTCCTTTAGGGGGGTTGGATTTTTATTTTATTTTTATTTTTTTTATTTATTTTTAAAATATATGTACTTAGTTCTAAGCAGCTCTTTTGTGTCTCTTGTAGTGACCCCATCTAAATAGCTGTTTTTTTTTTCCCCTTGCCTTCGTCTATTTAATGCCTCCTCCTACTTTGGCCTGGAAGAAGGAGAATTTCCCAGAGCAGCGAATTGTTGACTGAATGCTCTCTTCCACTTCTGTCAAGATTTGAAGTCCTCGTCCTGGGAAGATGTTTTCAAACTCCTTCTCATCTGTCTTTACTGAACTTGTGTTCTCTCTCACTTTTATCCCATTGATTATTCTTTTTCTTGTGGTAGTATCTTTTAAAATTTGTTACTTATGCATACCCTTATCTGCATAGAGGAACAGTTATTTCACCTCTTTATTTCACAGTACTGTTCCCAAACCTGTATAATTTCTCTGAATTTATTTTACTTTTCTTTCATTTTGCTAAAATATTAAGTAGCATAGAGCTATGACCTAGCCCTAGAGGATATTTTCTAGAAATATTGCTGCCTCTTTGTTTCCGCTTATCTTTTAAAACCTATCGAAGAACTAACTTTCTCACTTAAAGTGTGTGAAGCTGGGTTTGGTTTCACTCCCATTTCTTACGTGACTCTAAGTTGAAAGTCGTAGAAAAATTCAGGATCATTATTTCAGTGCTGCTGTCTTTATCAGCTAAACTAATATATTTTAAGAAATAATCAGTATTGTTTGATATGACCTGCGTTTGATAAACCTGTTGTTTGCTGTCACTTTTATTACTCATCTTAAACTCTGTATTATTCAGATATTTCATCTGCTCTTCTGCTGTCCTCCTGGCATCTCCGTCACAGCAGCAGGCTGGGCCATTTACACTTCCAGTCATTGGGGTAGCATCCCTCCTCTGCCAGGGAACAGGAACTTAACTACTGCTTTACTGAAAAAACAACATTAGAGGTCCAATGGCCTTCAACAGCTCTTAACACATTGAGACTACAAGTCACCTGGACTAGTTCATTTTCGTATATTTAACCTTACGTACCTAGATCTAACTTCTTCTTGAGTATTCCTTCTTTTGCTGGTGACCCATCTCCAGTTCTAAACTATTAACTGAGACTTATTCACTAGTTTCTGCTTACAGTTTTTTAGATTATTGTCCATGTTCTTATGGTTATTTTGAATCTCCTTTTTTAAAGCAGGTTGTCACGTTAATCCCACTTTTTTCTTTATTATGCTAGTATACAGTGTTTATAGTATAGTTCACTATTTATACATGAAAACATTGTTTATTATGGTCTTTTTCAGCAGAAATTTTCTTAAGCACTTTCCAGCTATTATTGATATTTTTCTTTTTAAATTTACTCTTCCAGGTTGATTTTGTGCATAACCATTCTTAGCTTCATGCACTTGGAACTTTCACAGTGCCAAGCATATAATTCTGTTTGCACATAATTACATCTGCTAAGTGACCTAAGCAACAGCTAATTTCTATTCCGTGATCAGTTATTCTGTGGCAGACTGAGGTGTAATGCAGACTTCTTTTTGTGCTGATACAATACGTTTAGAATATGGAAACCCATGCTCAGACCACTGGTGCTGAGGCCATTGGAGAATTCCTCCCCTCCAGGTCTCATAGTGATGTGATTAATTTTATTCCAAATATTTTTATCTTGTGCTGAAAATATACTTCTATTCCTCCTTTTTCAAATTCCCCATTTTCATTAACATCATGTTCCTTGGTCTAGTCAGCAAGTAACCTGGGAAGCTGATTTCATCTCTACTAAGATGGGGTAGCCTGAACTCTGCCAGTCCTTCTCTCTATTCAGTGAAAGCCAAATTTCCATAAATCCAATTTCATTAAATATTTGCTATGTACTGACTTTGTCAACAAAAAAATCACAAATTATCCTGTAAGTGATAGCCAGCATCCTCACACACCTTTAATTCAGCTTCAGAGTTGATTAACTTTGTATAATTTTAAAGCAGCAGCTTTTTTTTTTGGGGGAAAAAAAAGTGATTATAGAACTAACAGTTGTGTGAAACACACACAAAAACTTAATTAAGATGGCACAGGCAACATCTGTTCTAGTACATTACAGTTTATGAATGCTAAATACACAATGTGGTTACCTTGTTTTGTGTACGTAGCACATGTATAAAGGCTTTTCAAACATTTTCATTTTATGCATCCCTATAAGTTTTCATACTGAAGTATGAATCCTTTTAGCTGGAATTTTTCCAGATACTTTTGTAGACCCCTTAGAAAAAAATAGAAATCCATACCTAACAGAGGTATGCAATGTACCAGTCAGAAAGCACTGACATAAAGCAGACACCCATGTGGTTATGGTGATAAAGCATTTTCTGAAAAAGAGATATAATATTCTTCCTAAAACATCTGGATCTCCCTAGTCTTGCACCTGAACTCACAAACAAGTGCACTTTATCTCTTTTGTTAGCTGAGTTGCAGCTAGAAATGGGGTCTCTGCTGCAGCTTAATTTGGTCGATAAGTTCCCTTTCTTTGAAAGGGACTGGGAATAAGTGAGACAGCAGTGAGAAGTCCCCCTGGCACCCTCCACGCTGCTTGGGAAGGGGCTGTCCCATCATGGCGAAGCCAGAGGCGAACGCATTGATTACTGCAAATCCTCGTTGGGAGGAAGGGGAGAGGGAAAAGCAAGTGTATCGATCAGCTGGGGTTAGCGGCGAGTGGAGAGAAGGAGAGGGAGGTGGCAAAGGAAGGGCAGCGGAGGAGATGTGGAGCAGGCACGTGGTCTGCTGCCATGGGAGCCAACCGCTTGAATTTCTGCCATCGCCCATTAGCGGAGGCAGCAGCAAAAGTGATTAATGTCTCCTTGGCAGATGAATAACTCTTGTGTTGCTTCCAACAGAGGCTGCCAAAGTTGGACAGAAACCTGCTAAAGGTGCTCAAATCCTCCAAGTGGGGAGGCTGGATGAGTAGGCAGAAGTTTAGTTCCAAAAAAAGCAGCCTTTAAGGAGCACTTGCAGGATGTGCAGGGTCCAGAGCCGATGGATGGCTGTGGGAAGAGAAGCGGGGTAATAACATGTGCTTTAAAGGAAAGCCAGGAACTCCTGAATTTTATTTTGAGGACTAACACTGACTCTCGGCCAGATCTGGGCAAGGTGAAATCTGCTCTCTCTGAAACCACAGGGAGGTTTTGCCTTCATTTCAGCAGGGTCAGAATGTCACACTCTTCGTGAAGAAGGAATAACACTGACTGATGTGGGGAGAGTAGTCTGGGAATAAATGAGTTACCTTTCACAGTGATTCAGCTGCAACTTGTTTTTACTGCTATGAACCACATCCTACAACCCCTTGCATATAAACTTAATATTAAGCTTTGGTTTTAAAAAACACAAGAAACCTCACCAGCTGGTACCAATACCACTCCAGAGGCTCAGCACAACCACAGCTTGCACCGTCTTGTGGCCCCATTACATTTCTGTGCCCCTCCCATAGCTGCTGAGCCATGAGCTCGCCAGAAATGCCTTCAGTCCCTCATAATCAAAAAGTAAATATTTAATATGTGCTACCCTGCACTTAGCATGGATGGAGCTGCATTTGTGGCACCTGCCCTCATGTTAGAAGTCTTAAATTTAAGTTTAATCCCAGAGCAGAGCTGAGGGGGAATGTGAGGGCTGGGGAAGGGGTGAGGGAACAGTTAATTCTCCGTCTGAGACTGGCTGGGATCCTGGGTTATTCTGCACTTAGGGCAAGGCTCCATGCCTGGTGGTGAGGGAGCTGTTGATCACAGCCAAGGCTAAAAGGGACCAGAAGTGCCTTGTCACGGGGTCATGGACTTCTGTCATGATTCCCGTTCATTCACGTTACTGGAAAATGAAACAATTCCCCTTAAATTCAGGAAGCAATGCTAGTTTCGAACTTACGTATGTGAAAGACTTAGTTTCCTTATATTAGAAGGTGTCAGGATAGCTTTTTTTTTTTTTCCACACAGGCAGGTTGCTCCAGGAAAGAGGGGGGGTTAATTAGGTGAGTAAGATGTCTCATAATATGTGAGAATTAAGAGGTTTCTGTTTGCATGGGACTATGAAAACTTTTTTGTGGGTTTTGTTATACACGGCTTTGTACTCTTTTAGTTTCACTTTAGTTTTTTGTGTTTGACTATGCCCCAGAGTGAGAACCACACAGTTTGACTTGGCTTACAACAGAAATGGCGTGAAACAGCAAAGCCTTGCAGCGAGAAGTCGTAAAACAAAGTCCCCACGCTCATCAGGGAGCTGGCTGCCTGTTGGGAAGAGTCAGGCTACTCAACTCCATGCACCACAGAGAAATGGGGCACTGTGCTAGACACAGCTTAAAGCTGAACTGCAACTACAAAGGTTTGGATCGGTTAAATTTCACAAACACTAAATAAAATTTCAGAAAATCACAAAGCTGATTATCATTGAAGGATGCCGCTATGAAACATTTCACTATCCTGGAAAGGACCGTTTTTGAAATGACCATTTATTTAATTTTCATACAGCTTATTCTAGGGTGTGTGCTAAACACAACCCTAAATAATCAAGAAAGGACAGGTGACAAGTTTTCCAGATCACACACAGTTGTTTAGGACAGAGGTAAATAGAACTTAAATAAAATAGCCTTAATTGTAAGTGAATGATGAGGAGTTCTATTTTAGTTATTACCATTCAGACAAAATTTCTTGGAGACAATGGAGATAATTTTCAGAGAAATCTCCCGTTAGTGTTCAGAAAGATTATAAAGGTAAGTAGCACTTTACGAATAACTGGGGAAAGAAGAATATAAAAATGCAACTCTATAAATTTGTGTACCCACCCCACATAATGGAATTAGTTCCAGTTGGTCCTGTTCAAAAAATGATACAGCAGAATTGGCAACAGGTAAAAAGCTAAGAGCTATAAGACAACCACAGTAGATTAGTACTCTTTGGTTTGGAAGAGATAAAGTATCATGATAGGAATATTGCAAATGTTTGTAAGATTTTAGAGGTATAAGAGAGAAAATTATGCAGATTGTATGCTATTTTCTTAGTCCAACAGATTCGGAGGAGAAATTATTAAATAAGAGTGAAATGTATATAAACACAAGGAAATTCTCTTTCACGCACTGTATAATTATGTAGAATTCATTGTTACCGAGTGATGTGAAGATAAAGAAATATAAATGGTCTCAAAGGTATTAAATGGAAAAGAGAAACTTTGTCTCTGCATAGCAAACAAGCTTCGCCCATCAGTGAGGTGTGCAAGTCTCACACGGATGGAGCAGGGGCATCCGTGCATTACCCCCATGAGCATCGACTGCCGCTGCCACAGCCAGGGGCTGACTGGTACAGCAGAGCTCGCCTTCCACTGTGGGACCTTCCAGTTTTGTATTTCTGTGTCCAATTTTTCAGTTTGGAGTCGGAGATTTGCTTACTAATTTGACAAAAGTTGATCGGGATGAGTTGGAGTTTCTGGCGGGACTGACCATCCTAATTTTGTGTCATTCTTACAACCATCACATGAATCAGATTTATTTGCATTAAGGAGGGAGCCAGGCTGTATTAAGAAGGAATTTGTGACTTCTTAGGGAGGAAGCTTGACTTTAGAAGAACATATTTTCTCTCTGAAGCCAGGCAACATTACTTAAAGTTTCTGATCCTATATGATATTATTGCTTACATGATTGCGAGCTGCAGACGGTGATGATGCAGTATGCGTATGGATCTAGTTGTCAAGACATGATAAGCAGACTTTGGCAATACATTCAGCTTCAACGGAGACTTACAAAACTTAGGATTTTCCCCCAAACTCGTCATGTGCAGTATCTATAGATGAGTCCCAGCAGTGTCCTGTAGACAGCCTCAGCAGACGATAGCCATCAGGTTTGTCCCCAAGCCAGAGCCTTGGACCTACACCTTCAGCGTAACACCAGAAAGCAGAGCCAGTGTGTATGCAGGTGCACTGATTTGCATTAGAAATTACCCCTGGCTTTTCTAGCAGTTTAACTAGGTCAGTTAGGGGTGTGATTGTTTACTCTAATAATTACCCTTGAGAACAGGCACCTCTTTCCTGGGGAATGGACTAGGAGAGTAATAATACCTTTGCACTAGTAAAATGGAGTCCAAAGTAGATAGATGGCTGATAGTGCTAAAAGTCCTGTGTGCGGAGACAGCCCAGCAATGTGTAACCCTGGAAATAGATACTGATATTTTTCCTTTCAGTAGTTACATTCAGTTCCAAGTATTGATATTACAACACAGTTGCTAAAGAAACTGAGGCAAGTAAGACATCATAAAAACATATCTACCATGATACTTATAAGAACCCAGCAAGATCCCGGGGTGAGCAGAGGGGCGTTTTTTAGATCGTTAACTTAAAACACACACACACACAACAGACACCCACACCCACTCTGTTATTCAGAAACCTGAATATCATCAGGAAGTAGTGAGTCATCATCAGGCCATTGCCCTTTTTCGTTATGGTGTCTCCTGAATGGAAAATTTAGTCTTCTTCTGGCCTTTGGACCAAGGCCCCCGTCCCCTGCCTCCGTCCCCCTTGTCCCACGCAGGCAGAGGGGCACGAGCAGAGGGTTGGGTCGTGCAGGGTGGGTGTAGAGAGCGGCACTGGCAGGTGTGTTCGGGACAGCGAGGCTTAAAAAGGGCCCAAACAAGTTACCCAGCATATTTTTAATAGCTCACTGCCAAAAAATAAATGACAGAGAATCGGAGTTAATGCCTCGAGAAGGTCTGGAAGTCATTTGTATTTTAAAATGTCTTGTTAGCGTACATTGTGGCATTACTATTAAAGCAACCGGTTCAGCCTAATATAATACATCTAATTATATGACGTGAGCTTCATCTGATGACTTTTGCCAATTATATCTGACAGGGCTATTTTAGATGAGAGGCCATGTGTTACAGCAGTTTCAGGAGATGAATATAACATAGCATATGTTTTCAAAAATAAAATATCCACTATGTTATTTGCAGTGATTAAGTGCCTACCAATGCAGTTGTGAGGCAAGGAAGCAGGCCCTTCTGGTTTGTGAATTATGCCTGTGCTGAGTCATCGCTGCTTTTTAAAAAAGGTTTATTATGAATGAAGGGCTGGGTCAATGCCAAGTGCTTTGTTTCTCACTGTTTCTTTTGTTCCCCAGCAAATTGTTCACGTCCTTGGAAACGAGCCTTAAAATGAAAACTTGTGAAGTGGCAGGAGAAGCACCAAGCACTCAAAGCCTCCAGACAGCCTCCACAAGGAGTGACCCTATGGACCTGAGTAGGAGATGCTACCAAAAATGAAGAATATGACATAATCTATTGTATGACAAAACATTATCCCTTAAAATTAATGTAAAGGTCAACTATGGGAATACAAAGCAAAACAAGCTGTGAACATTTTCTGCAAGAGAAGAGAGATGCAGCCTCATGTGAGAATGTCTGGGCAGAGGATAAAAGAAAATAAGGGCATCCTCCATTCCCTCTGGAAGCGTCAGACAGATAAGAAGTGGGCAGGGATTAGAAAGCTGCTCTTGGTGCCTCCTGTGCCTTCTACTGCTGTTCAGACAGATGCTGAGCAGAGTTCAAAATTTGTGGGTTTGAAGAAAAAGAGAGAGAGCACAGGAGCGGGCAAGAGAAATACCCCCGTATCAGTGCTCAGGCCAACTGTACCAACACTGCTTTTTCTGGAGACTGCCCCAGAAAATGTCTTGTGGGGGTGCTGGATTGCAGTGTCCCAGGCTGGGAGGCCACAGGAGTTGGTCCCTGAGATAGGAGGCACGTAGGCCTCCTCGGCCTGCTGCAGGGAGCAGATCCCAGCTGGCTTGGTGGCACCTGGAAGGCGCTGTGGCCAGTCCATGCTGGGCAGCACAACTCTGTCATTACCTGTTCATGCATTCAGGGCAGCATCAGACCTTTGGGCATGCACTGAATGAGAGATTTGGGCAAGAGGATGGTTGTGGGGTGGCAGCAGCCCTGGTGGGGAGCAGCAGCTCGGACTCCCACGTTGTGTCAGTCCCAAAAGTTTTGCAGATCCAAGCCCCAACTCATGCTGGGGCTTCACTGGGATGGCAAGTGAGATGCTCTGCATCCTCTCCAGCCTGCGAGTCCCATCCTGAAACGCTCCAAAAGGTCTCCCCACGTGCACAAGAACAGTGAGCCATACCCAGACTCTCACCAGCCAGACCTGCACATCACTCTGAAGTACTTATCTGCAATATGAGAAACTCGTGTCCAAATCCCTTCCCTGCTGGCTGGTACTCAAACGTGTGTTTGTATCCTAGGAAAGCCTAATTACTTCACTTCAGGGTATTCTGGGACAGATGTTCTCCAAATCTCTCGTTCAGGTTTTTCAACTTTGGCTAAATATTTACATTCTTCCTCTGCCCCTACCCTCAGCTGAGTGTGTAACCACTTAACTATGCAGTAACTTTCTCTTTCGCTCTACCCCAGTAGATACCTAATTGTTTTGAAAAAAAGCAAAGCAATTTTAACAGGAGGGACTGAGAGCCCTCCGAACACCCACCGCCTTCATAGCTAGATTGCTGCTGAAAATTAGAAGCTGGTTGTTAAAAGCCTTCAGGCAAAAAAAGAGCTCTTCCACCTCTCACATGAAGTCTTTAATCACTAGATTACAGGATAAAAGGCAGAGTGGGTGAGGAGGGAGCACTGTGTGTTTTGTGGGAAAGGCCTGTCTTAGGTGTTGAATGCCAAAAGAACATTCATGGTCAAGGAGAAGGAGATAATGTCCATTGGCACGGCATCACCTAGCTCTCTTAAGAGCTTTAACTTTGCATCTTTCCTTGACTTGTCTGAGATAATTCAGGTGTCTTCCTATTCAGTGTGCAAGCTGGAGGATGCCTATGAAGACAAGCTCGGACAGAGATTTCCATCCTGCCTGTGGTCTGAGCTGGCCAGATGAGACCCAGCAGTGATCCAGCGGTGTATACGATGTTAGTGCATTGCTGCACTTCAATCAGTACATCCAGCTGAAAGGCAGGGTGCTTTTGCTGAGGCGAAACACAGTGCTAACATAGCTAAACAGCCTCCGAACCACAACTGGCCTGCATCCAGCCAGTGAAGAGCACAGCCAGAGGAGTCCAGGTCTGCCTACACCTACCTGCATAAGCCCAATTATTAGTTAGTGCCAAATTCTCCACTTGCTCTAAGGAATTTGGGTGCCACAGTGTTAGGCACTGCAGCGTTATGCATTGTATTTTTGGATGCTTGACTTCCAATTGACCTGTAGAGTCAAATCTGACCTGAGTTGGTGTAAAACCTGCACTGGGACTTGCAGAATGTGTGAAGTTCTCTGTCACAGATGTGGTGATCTGTGGCCACAAACAGTCCAGCTTTGGTGCTGGCACTCACCTGAACATTGAATAAATACGCCGACACATAAATCTGTATCATGACTTATGTTCTAATTTATCTGCCACCCTCAAGTATGTTGCTTCCATGAGCAATTGTTCTGATTCATTCAGAGTTTGTTTGACATCAGCTCCTGCAAGTTCAGTTCACTTTAACCAACTCAGGTGTTAAACTGGGGCATAAACATTCCTCAAGAAGGTCGCTGAAACTTTCTTCCTGGCACCCAGAGGCAAGATAAGATCTATATTTAGCACTGTAAAAAAAGTTATTTCCTTGTTTGTTTAATGGAAATTGAATTTGGAAATTGAAGGTAGCAGACATCAGTTCTTTGCAGTTTTTGCTTATTGGAGATTTTGTAGTTCATTTTCACCTTCCTTCAGCCAATGGTATAGTGCCGTGTAGTGTATGAGAGATTCAGGTCAAAGACATGAAAAATATAATATATAACAATTATAAACAACAGGAATTTTGGGTTCATATCCTGCATTTTTGTCTGAGATACCGACATATATAACCAAACTTGCCAAATTCTTCTAAGTAGTGTGTGTGTATGTGGTTTAAAAATGCAAGCAACCCCATCAAAGGGCCTCCAGCTTTTTGATTCTCTGAGAAATGAATAATATTCAGCACATTTTTTGGAAACCGCATTTAAGTCAACCCTGAAAGTGGGGCTGGACATTTAATATTCAGAGAATTTTAACAGCTTCAACATGAACTAGGAAAAAGTAGAGTTGCATTTTGGATCCTGCTGTCTGCCAAAATAATACCCTTGCATATTTTTAATCTTCACAGCACTTTGCAGACAATGAATGGACAGGTTTAGGTGCTTCGGTCTGGAGCTCTGAGCTTGGTGGTTCTTAGTATATGTCACGGCCAAAAAAAATCCTAAGGCTCAAGAAGGTGGGGGTTGCGATGTCAGGCGTTCAGGAGTTAGGAACACGCTGTTATTAAAATCTGCTTGTGCAACTCGGTCAGTGCCCTCATCAAAGGGCCAGACTAGCGCTCTTCCTTGATCCTTCTTTCGGACCAAGTGCAGCTTGGACATGGCCCCGCTGCCTGGAGCGTGCTCGCCCATGTGGGGCCCGTGGCAGGGGAGCAATCCCGGCTCCGGAGCTCAGTGCTCTGGTTTTCCAGGCTGGGTTGCTTGACTGCCTGTTACAGTTTCCACAGGGCTCTAGTTTCACTCAGTGAAGTTTTTTTCATTTCTTTCTTTTTTTTTTTTTTTTTTTTTTTTTGTTATTTTGATATTTTTCTGATGCTACCAAAAATCTTACGGGCACTAATTTGGGCGGCTTCCCTGAGAGCTTGGGCAATCTTATCATTCACATTTTGCAACTGAGGAAATAAAGACAAGCTTGCTTAAAATGTCTTCTGGAGTTCGCTGTCCTTTCCAAGGCACCGAGACCTTGGGTTTTCACAGCGCACAGCATTAAGTCCTGGCATCCTCACCCACACCCGTAGCCACCGCTGAGAAGGTCAAGCCCTGTCTGATGGGCACGACGCTAGGAACAGGCCATGGTTGAGCAGTCATTCTCATGTGACTTAGTCTCAGGACATTGTCCGGTATCTGAATGGGTCCCCTGGCACACACTCAGAGAGACTCGTATCTAAATGACATTTCTTTTTAAGCAATGAAAGTATTCTTCCTCTTCCTGCAATCTCCCGCATTGTTCCCCTCTCCGTTTCTGCGGCGAATGTGGGAAGCCTGCCACAGACAACATCTGAATTCAGTGCATAGACCAGCTCCTTCCAGGTACACCAACTGAGGCACTGATTGTATTTGAACTGAAATAGCATGTGACTGACCAGCCTTAATTCTGCGTTTCCTATCTTTGGAGAGTTTGACTTGGCAGTCCTGCCAGTGCTATTGTGCAATAACTTATAAACATGCTGGTAGATTAAGTGGAGAATATTTGGAGAGGGATGTGGATGTGTTTGTGTTCCTGAAGCTAACAGCCCAAACACCCCATGAGGTAAGTGCTCAAGTACCCTCTTTTTACAGAGGAGGAAGAGGGTGTGTGGGCTGATAACGTGACAGGAGGCCAATGGCTGGCTTCTCAGCTCTGCTCAGCTCCTGCTTCCAGTACTTAAAGGCAACGCGGGCAGTTCCCAGCCCTGGATCTGGCATCCTAAAGCTTCTCAGCTACTGCTACGGAGCAGAGATTTTGCTGCCAGGGGAGGGCAGGTTGGGCACCCCATCCTCTGCTCATTCCCTGTGGAGGGGAGTGGGAATACCACTGCACCAGCTGCTCCAGTCTGTGGTAGCAGAAGACCTCTTCTTTTGTTGGGAATCCTGGGCTGGGCTGTGAAGGTTTGATTAGCTGTGTGATCGGGGTGAAGATCTGACCCCAAAGCTCTTGGCTCACAGGTCTGTGCTTTGATCATTGGAGTATAGAGTTATGCAAATGGGGGAATGGGGAAAAGAAAGTTTTTATTATTTTTTTAATCTTTTTCTGTGTTAGCAGAAGGAAATGGAAAAGAGAGGTAATCTTTTCTCCTTTAATTGTCTGGTCCTGCTCTATTGAACTTGATGGCTATTCCCATATACTGCTCAATGGGAGCAGGCTTGGCAATGACTGCTTCCCATTAGAATATCATGGCCTCAGTGGATTTCGATAGCTTTCTGTGGGGATGTGTCTGTCTCCTTGGTGTGATCTTGCAGGCTGCTTGTGATATGGAAGAGAAAAAAGAGAAATAATGAGAAAATAATAACCTTTCTGCCCACATCAGGAAAGAGCCACCACAGGCTGCTGGTCCCTGGTGCATGCAGGATGTTTTCAGGACCTGGTTTGTCCCCTGAGGCTGGGCAGAAGGTTTGGAGAGGTCCAGATCCCCCTGTGAGCAGGGGTTACCACTGCATGCAGCCCCGGGGCAGGCAGGGGAGTTTCTCTGCTCAGAGAAATTTGCTGTCTCCAGCCAATAGGGCACTCTTCAGATGTTGTAGTACTGATGTAGAGTTTGTCTGGCCTAACAGGAAAGGATTTTAGCTTTAAAAATGCTCTCAGGTCCTCTGCGTTTAGCTCTTGTCAGCACACAAAAGTCTTCACAAGAACAGCTCGGAAGTCTAACGGATACGGAAAGTCAGAGGGCCAGAGGTAGAGACAGCTTTTGTGGTGTGTGACCTGCTGGTTGAGGTCCCCATGCTTCAGCTCCTAGCCTGCCTTTTCCTCTTCTGCTCCCCCTCTCCCTTTGCCAGCACACTGTGCCGCTCAGCAGGTACTAACTATGCTTTTCTCTCAAGTGGACAAATCAACGGATATAATTAGATTGAACTAAGCCTGACCCAGATTCAGTTTGGATTTTTTTTTTTTTTGTCAGGTGAGGAAACCCATCTTTTCTCTTCTTCTTTTTGTTTTCTTTTCCCTTATTCCAATCGGCCTAATAAAAGCTATTGCTTCTCTCTACAGACTTCACCTCCTTGTTAACCCAAGTGTCTCATTGCTACAAAGAGTAATAATACTGTAATCCTTCATGGTGTTTCAACTCCAGTAACACAGGCTACATTTTTCAACAAATGCCAGCACTTTGCTTCTCAATATTGAATGCTTAGTTTAGCTTTCCAGTTATAACCAACCACTACCATGGCACATTGTGTACCAGTTTGTCCAAAGACATCCTCTGAAAGAAGCTGAACAGTGCCCCAGGAAGCACTGCAAATAACAGGGAAATGCCCCAGAGACACCAGAGAGCTGTATACCAGGAGAAAAGCCTGGGCTAAAGAGTCAGGAAGAAGCACCTGGGTTTACCTTGGGGTGGAGATGTCTTCAAACCCCAGGACCAAGGGAGTCTCTTGCTAGGCTTGTCCAGGTTTGGTCTCCTCTGTGCTGAAACCTGAGAGATGCTGGAACCTGAGCCTGCACTGGGTTTATGATGGAGAGATGGTGCTTTTCACTGGACAGGTTGGTAGAAAGCCCTGGAAGTGAGGTGAATTCAGGTAGGTGCTATCTCAGTGTTAAAAGGCTGGGTCTCACCTTCTCGCATGCATGTGTAGACCATGTTTTTTAGCGAAAACCATCTTGTCTCAGCCTCCTCTCTCTGGTTTGTCCCAGCAGGGTGCCTACCCTCAGTGACAGCAAACGGGTTCCAGGTTTCATTTCCCTGTGTGTGCCTCCTCTGGGGGATTTCATTCACATTTGTTAAATGGGGAGATATTTTTGAGGGAGATTATTGCTAAGTGCTGTTGTGGACTTTGATTTCCCTGCCTTTTGCCTACTGCAGTTTCTACCTTTAATTATAATAATTATTATTTTTCTTTTACCATACATTTTCTGCAGATGACTATTTTGGTTTTCAGTTTGTTCATTCTTGAAGGCCCTAGGGTTGCACATTAATATCATTTACTTGACCACTGGATGGGGACACTGAGCTCCACAGACCTCAGGTAGCTCCACAAGGCTCCACCTGTTGACCTGGAGCTGCAGAAGCAATGAGAGACCCCAGGGCAGGTGCATGAAAGCTGCTTCGGGGAAGTGGTGAGCAAGTTCTGTTACACAGTGGCTTTAGAGGTCCTCCAGCAAACACCTCCAAGCATGGGGTAAGTCTGGGCTCTTTCTGTCAGTTCCTCAAATCATCTGTCCACTGGAAAGCTTGGAGAAATGGAGGGGGACTGGAGAGGGGCAGAGGTGTGAGACCTTCCCTCACTGCCTATCTTCTAATCTCATCCCTCTTTGCTGGGGATTACATCTGAAGGACTGCTCTGATCCTTTGATCTTTCCATGCAGTGAGCCTGCCTCGAGAAGAGGCCCCCACCACGCTGGAGCTTCCAGCTGTATCTGTGAAGTGAGGCAAGAAGTTAAGTACAATATCAACAGCTTTATTTATTTATTTTCTTAGCGATTTGTGCTATTTTTAAAAGACCAAGATCAATCTATGCCTCAAACAGAGTTTCTGCGATTTATCTATTTACGCTGTCAGTACAGACAGTATGTAAAGTGCCCATTGTCTGCATTAGCTCCTCCTGCCTTTCATCTCATCTGCATCAGGAGAGTTTTGTTGCTGTGGTTTTCCTCCATTTTGTGGACAGTGCTGGATGTTGAAGGGATGAGATTCCCTCTAATTAGAGGCAGTGATGTTTAGGCAATTCAGATCATCATCAAAAAACAGAGAAAGAATGGGACTGAAAAGCAGACATTTTAGCCAGAAAGATCCACGCATTTAAAATCCTGAGGCTCATTCTTGCTTATTAAAGCTCAGACATGACGCCTGAGGGACTAGCGATTTTTTATTCTTTTTTTTTTTTTTTTTTTTTTTTACATAGAAGATGTAAAATGAAGCTGTAGTTACATTTAACGATCAACGACATAAAACTACAACTCCGTGCTATGGCTAGAGCATTAGGGGAATACGTCCGCTGACCACCAGAAGCAGCTGGGCAGGCTTTGTGCAGATTCACTGGTACCTGGTGGCACGGCGCTGCTGTTGAACAACCAATTCCTCCGCGCTCCTTCAGCCCTTAGGGCAGATTTGTGCCGTCTCCTATTAATGCCTAGCAGATGTTCAGGCGATGTGGATGCCCGGCAGAGTGACCTTGTGTGGAGAGGAGGTGGTGCCACCCAGGACCACGGCTCTGCCATGAGGATGAACGAGGCTGTGGTCTGAAAGGGAAAGGTGCGCGTGTCTGGTGCACAGAGCGTCCCTGACAAATAGTCGTAACCTTTAAGGGAAGCTGTGTAAATGATCCTTGTCAATACTACCATTAGATTAGTGAGGGATACTGACTACTCCAGGGCTATGAACTGCCTTGCAGTCACTTAATAGAGCTCGTTGGTAGTAAACTGACTCGGTGATTTGCTTTTCATCAGCTCCAAGGGTTGACTTTTCAGCCTCCTCTGTTCAAATGGCGTGTGTTAGTTTGCACCAGCTAGGTAAAACATCAGACACCAGCACAAAGAAAACAGGCTGATAACAGCTAGGCAGCTGCCTGTGAGTTGTAAGTAATGCTGGCAAGAGCCTCAGACTTTTACCCCTGTGGATCTTCATGCGCTTCTGCGGAAATAAGGTACCTATCTTGATTTTTTTCCTGTCCTGCTGTTTGCACGGGTCTGTATGTGAGTCTGTACATGTGGTTTAAAGCCTCAGAGGCCTTCCCCTGGCAGCTACTGCTGCTGTGGATGTGGCAAGGAACAGGCTGGGGAGATGAAAGTGGGTGGAGGGACAATGGGTGATGGAAAACCTTGGGGTCTCCTCCTCTTTGAGTCCTCCATGTACAATAAGAGCCAGAGGCTTCTAGAAGATTGCTGTCTCCTGCTAAACCTTGGTTTATATACCTGTATAAAAGTAATAGATATGAGATGGTTAAATATGCAAGCTCTTTCCAAAGAAGCTGTTAGCTTGAACAAAGTTCAATTTAAAATAACCTGTCAAGCACAAGTTCATCATATCCCTAGAATCAGAGCAGGTGGAGATCTTCCTTGCTTTACAGAAGTGGTTGTGCGACAAATTATGCATAATTTGTAGCTATTTGGTGGGCCTGCTCTTGCTCCCACCCAGGGCACATGGTAGCATGGCTGGACAGCACCGCTGTGGACTTGGAGCTCCTTAGTCCTTACTTCAGGCTGCTTCAGTAACCTCCCAGAGCACACTTAGCTTTTCTGTCTGCACCTTTCCTTTATCTTCCAGAGGTGTTGTGAAGACAGATTCATGTTTAAAGTGATCATGAGCTCCATTAAAAACCCTCTGAGTATTATTATTGGCTACAGCAGTGTTGCGCTTGGCAGCATGGAAGCGGGTTAGAATTCTCTCTCCAAAGAGGCTGCAGACACATAAATGCTTCCAATTCTCCCACCAGCGAAAGAGGACTTTGACCTGCTTTGTGCAAGAATACTTTTGTCAATGAAAGTTGGGTTCTGTTTGCAGATGTTTGCTTCCCTCCTTGCTGTTGAGCTGAGAAAATCCTGCGTCCCCGCTGCTCGAGTGCTGCTGGCTCCCCAGCCAACAGAAGCCTTCAGGCCAAGGAGCACTGAAAAAAAACCCGTGTAGATGTGCTGCTGCTCCATCAGCTGCAGCAGTGCCTCGTCCTGGCTGCTCATCACCGCCTGCCCTTGCCAGGGGATGAGAGGTGGTGTCCAGCCTGCTACGTGCCAGGGCCTGGGGGGACACCCAAAGCAATGCAGCTCTGCTGGCAGGAGGTTTTAAGGCTGATATTACGCTGCTCAAGCTACACTTCTACGGTCACAGCTCGTTTCACTCACAGAGATGGTTTTACTTTGCTGCCTTGCTCCTAGTGGATACAGCTCAGCTCTTTTATGCCCTGGAGGAAATATAACCATATCCTAGGGTTGAGTGATGGCCCAGCTGAGACACTGTGTGGAAAAATGGTTTCTTTGCAGTACTATTATTAGGTGTTTTAGTTTGTTTTCTTTGTTTCTCACTTTTCTAGCTTGTTAGTAATAGTTAATAATTTTCTCTAATCTCCCTATGCTGAGTCTGTTTTGCCCGTGACGATAATTGAGTGATCTTCCTGTACTTATCTCAACCCTTGAGCCCTTTATATTGTATTTTCCCCCCTTTCCCTTTTTAGGGGTGGTAGGGGGGGAGTGAGAGAATGGTTGTGGTGTGGCTTGGCTGCCCACCTGAGTAAAACCACCCCAGGCCAAAACCAAAGAATTTATCTTCTAACAAGATGTAGCGATGAGAAACAAGAACCTTCTCCTGACGAGCACAAGTGGCTGTTTCTTCCTTGGGAGATGCTGGGGAATGGGGAGTGGAGTGGGGCTTGCTCTTGGTGGGATTTTTTCCTGCCTGGAGACCCAGGGGGTGCCCCAGCCACTTGTCTGGCTCAGTTTGGAGGCTAAGCCCGGGGTGTTGTTTGTCCCTGTGGCAGGGGACACACAGGTGAAGTATCAGTGTGCGTCAGAGGAGCGGGGCTGCTGGCCCTGGGTAACCAGAGAGCGTCGCGTGGCACGTGTCACCCGTCTGTAGGGAGCGATCACCTGCCTGCACCCTTCTGCTCCTTTGCCACTCTGTTCTGGTAGTAAATCTGTTTGGGAACAGAGATGCTATTGATTTCATCTGTCTTCTCCCCTCAGTAATCTGGGCACCGTGGACTCGTGTAGAAATAAAAACTACAGTGACTCATTTACTGGATCCCTAATGCAGGGAGTCAGATGGAAGTCAGTTGTTAGCCATTATACGCCGCAGAGCAGAGATGTCACGCACGAGCTGTGAAACTCTTCCTAATGAGCCAGCTGACAGCTCTTGCTCTCCCCACAACTTCCGCATCGAGGGTGAATTGCAGCAATCCCATGTTAAGGTGACACAGGTGTGGATTCATTTCCAAAACTGCCTAGTCCCTCTGGGCTCCTTATTTTTAATTATTATTATTTTTTTCCCCCCACTGATGTCAGTACAGCAGCAGATTTAAATGCTGGTACTGCACTGATTAAAATTGTGTTCCTAAAATAACTTTGTCCTTTCGTATCAGTTTACGAGATGCTTTTGTTTCTTTTTAAATTGTTGGATTTTCCAAGTGAGTTCTGAAGCAGAAAATGGCTAGTTTCAAAGTAACTTGTCTCTCCCACAGGATGTGCTGCCTGTCCTTGGACTGTCCATTTAAAAAACAGGTACAACCTGTAGTAAGAGAGACCACAGACTCCCCTCCTGACACATCTCTCAGCTCTGAGCTCATTTCTTTTTTTCTGTCTCCTTCGTTTGAGCCACAATGCACTAAACAAACATCATACTCCAGGTAGCACCTAATATTGATTTCCAGAATCTCCTCTTTAATATTCCTAAGGATGCTGAGTAGTCCTCGACTAACAACCATGGGAACTAAAAGCTGATTCCTGTAGAACATAAAAGCTTGTTTGCTCATCTCCACTTAAGACTTGGATTTGCTGTTTGGGTGGCCTGTTTAGGTAGCTGGTTCTGCTCCTTTCCCTCAGCATGGAGAGCTGGAAGGTGGCACTTGTTCCTTTCAATGATGACCTTTGCAAAGGAGCCGCCCTGGTTCCTTGGTAGCTGTTTCCTTATCGCTGAAATGAGCTCATCACGGTGCTGTGTCTGAAGTCTGCATGATTAAATTGTGTTTCTCTTTATGACTTATGTTAGACCTATTTCCACATCTCACTGTCTTATTTACACATTGTGTACCCCTGAAAGCCATGACTCCTACATCTTCTAGATCAGTGGACCTCTGTCAATTTTTCCCCCACTATGTAACCCTCCAGCTTTTAACTGAAATGAGTAGAAAGAGTTGCACAATGTTGTGGATCAGCTGTAGGCCTCTTGACATGACTTTGCAGAGAATTAGGACTCTTCAGACTGTGGTTTGGGAAAATTGGCACAAAGCACTAAATAGACCTGCACGAACTCTTTGCACTTTTGGCAGCACCATTTCTTATCTCTGGCATGGTCAGGAGCTGCCATCTGCTTTGTCTGATGCTGGTTCCTGCCAGGTGCCTTGGATGCTTACCCCTGGCTGGACATCTTTGCGTTCAAAGTCCAAAGAACATGCTGACGTACAGGCTTACAGACTCACAGGTCAACCAGATAAACATATTTGAAGGAACAAGAAAAAGAACTCAAAACAATAAACTTGGATTTTAAAAAGTCCGTAAGTTGGAAGCTCATAGTTAAAATTGCAAATCCATGGCAATTTTTCTCCATAACTCTGTCTCTCCTTCTGTCTTTTCTTAGCAATTTTGTTTCCCTACCTCTTACAATGGAAAAAGGTAAAAGAAAGGAGGGAAGATCTGAATAGCAAGGTTTTTTATTTTTTTTTTATTTTGTATTTTTTTTGGGGGGGAGGTCATAGATGCTGGAAAATGTACATAAAGTTTCTGCCAATATTTACTTACATTTTTAAGAAATGCATTTTTATCAGTGAGAAATTTGTGAGTCCCCCCTTTTTAACAAGTCCTACAAGAGCTACTTTTAGAAAATATTTTATTATTTACAAGAGAAGAAAAGATATTTACTTTCAACAAATGTGGTGTATGATCAGGACCATGCAGTGGTCGCTTTTTAAACTGAGAGGTCAGGGCTCACCTGTGTCTATGCTGCTCTAACAGTAAACTCAGATTCCATGGTGAGAGGAAAGTTTTTAACGGACCCTACAGATGTAGGAAGTACCTGTGTTTCCCATTTTCACATTAAATAACATAAAGCTATAAAATGTGGAATAATTATCTGAAAAAAATGCCAAGATTTATCAATGAGAGACAAAACCGGTATCTTCTCAGCTAATGATAGTTACATGTATGCCAGCTTCTGGGTGAAGGCTCTTCCAGCTGGGGTTAATGGATTTGCCTGACCTGCAGATCCACTGTCAGAGGAAAAGGGAACACTTGGTGTGACATTTTGCATAAAAATTGTGATTTTTTTGCACTGGCTTGTCCTAGGAAGAGATTTTATATGCATATGAGCTATAACAAGCAGGTGGGATTAGTGGGATTTGACCAAATGCTCAGCTATTTAGGCTCTGTGTGGGCTTCTCAGAGGAACCTGTATTCATCCTTACACTTGTTTTATATCTTTCAGCCCCAACTGGAAATTGATGCACCCATTGCAACCTTGTGGGCACATTGCAGGAGCCATTTTCTCTCTCATCCGGAGTGCAATGAGAGGTGGGAAAGGAAAGGTCACCGTGGTGCAGGGCTCTGCTGGCATGGAGAAGGCCACGTTGTTAATGTCAGCGAGACTTATTTAGTGTCTGCAGGTGTACCTTCAAAAATACATCAGAGGTGATGGTGAGATCGCTGGCTCCCTTGTTGCAGAGTGGGAAAAGACCTGCTCTAAGCATTGCTTTCTGACTCATTTCTCAGGCCAGTAGAATGAATTACTTCTATGGCTGCTCCTGCAGGTCAGCCCCGCAGAGCTCCACCACAGGTATATCCCACCACAAATACTGTTGGAGGATTGCAGACAAAATCATACTGAAGGATAATGAAGCACTGAGCAGGTTGCGTGGGGCACAAGATTTACTTTTGCGGTGAAATGTTTCTGAGACAGGCTCGGAACGAACAAACCTGCCACGATCCCCCCAGGCCTATGGAAAGATGAGACCTCAGCATTACCTTCAGTGCAAAGAAGTGTACCATTAATACTGTTACCATGTTGGTTTGAAAAAAGCCCATGTCCACAGTGTGCCAACTCCCTGATTTGTTTGGTCTCACTTCATAATAAGGTGAAGCTCTGGGTGCAAGCATATTGTTATTATTACTATTATTGCTACTACAACTATTACTATTATTAATGTAACCGAGCTCTAAATTTGATTGTGTAAATCTGATTGTGTGGTCCTATGTGAACCTTAGGATGCAAAGACAGAATGAATTGTCTCTTAATTTTAATGTATGGTGGAAAGTTCTAGTTTCTTTTCATTGTTTTACCTTTTTTTTTTTTTTTAATACAGTGAAATTAAATGCAAGAACCTCATAGCACAGCATTAAGGAAAAAAATTAATTGAGCAAAAGTCAGCAAATGCAGAATTATGGTTTCCCCAGCAACTGTAATGAAGGCAGAGAACACATATATACGCTGGTGTTGGAGTTAACGCTGCACACTGCCTGGAATACAAATCCAAACTGTGTTCAAGGGGTTGAGTGATGATTACTGCGAGAACCATAACTTTACATTTCCTGACTTTTTGCAATTAAAATCTCAACCTGGATGATGCATTAGCATAGGCTTTGCATTTAATTTGCTATTTTCTTTAGAATGTATGTGTGTGTTGATTATGTTTGAACATTTCTTACCTTTTCATCTCATTTATTCTTTTGTAAGGGAAAAATCAGGGGAAAAACCATTTACCACATCAGCTCCCTTCTTCTCCCTCACCGGTGGGGGGGAAGAAGGAGGGGAGGAAAGAACAAAAAGCTTAGTGCAAGCAGTGCAATTAATTGTATTTTTAGCTCTAAGAAGCATTTACTGATGAATGTAAATTCATTTCATTGCTTTTCTGTTAATATTTGTATCGAGACTGGCCAATCTCTGTACAGATAGTGGTCTCCTTCAGACTTTTAACCCATGCAGAGTTGAGACAAACATCATTTACACAGTGTTGGAGTGCCAGAAGCAAGTCCAAGATCTTTGGTGGCCCCAAGCTCACAGATTTTTTAACCAACAGCCATTAAAGTTCATGACTCAGATCTAGCACTTTCAGCTGTTTGAAGTCCCAGTGGCTTAAAAAGCCCAAACTTGTGAACACTTGAACACCTGCTTTTGTTGTAGGATCTAACGAGACTCTCTGTAGTGCTGCTGTAACTCCGTAACCACAGGGGGATTTAATGGTCATAGGGGTGCTTCCCACCCTGGCTAGCTGATGTATGGTGGAAATCAGACTGAATTCCTCAAGCGATGGTGGGATTTCAATGCTTTCCTCTTATTGCCATCTGTCCATATGGAAAGATGAGTTCTCCCACACCTTGCTGCAGAGGAGCCTTGGTGCACAGAGGTGGTGTCATCTCAGGAGCATGGGCAGCCTCCCAGGCAGAGCCCAGGGACCAGCCCTTGGGCCTGTTCTCCACACCAGCTCCAAAGAGAAGTGTGACCTCTTCAACTGCTGTGATTTTTTTTTTCTTCCATTTATTGTTAATGCAGTGATACTTTTGTTCAACCTTTGCTTTTGATCTCTTGCATTTTAACCTTTCCTAGTTGTACTTTTTTTTCTTTTTTCTTTTTCTTTGTGTTCAACCATTTCATGATTGTGACTTCTTTCTATAATTAACTCCATTCCCTTTGTTCTGGGCCTCGTGCTTTTATATCCCACTCCCCACAGAGCCATCAAATTTCTTTTAACCTAAAGGCCCTCTGCCACCAAGGGTAAATCAGCCTTGTCTCAGCTCATTCACTTGAGCCCACCAAAGAGAGATTCCCCTCCTTTTCTGTCCATCCTCATATGAGCTCATGTCCGTGTAAAGATGTCAGGCATCAAAGTTCAAAGAGAAAATAGCTTGGCACACGTTTTCCAGATGCTGTCAGACTGTTGCTTAGGCTCTGAAGGAATTAAATTATGTGAGTACTCATGCTGCTGTCAGAGGCTTGATGCCTTCCAAGAACAGACACTGTTATCTTTAAACGTATCTAGTATGCCTGAAAATACCAGCACAAAGTTCTACTTCATTGATCGATTTACCAAAAATGCAGCAAAACATGAAAGCTTAGGATGGTTAATGAATGGTGGGTTTTGGGATGTATATATACCAAAAGATGTGATCTAACCTATTTCTATCAGAAGTTGAAGAATTCTAGAAAAACAGAGGTGACCTAGAGCAACATGGATTAAAGCACTAAATAGAATGGCTTCCGTAAAGGCAATGTTTACTCTTATGGTGTCCTTTTATAGGTGAAATGTTTACTTTTTATTTTGACATAGTGGATTTTGTAAAACTTCACATGTCATTCCTAGGACAAATAGCAGACAGACCAAATTCATTTTGTTAAAACCTTTACTACATCCCGTTGGCAAACTGTGTTTTGTCAAAGTCTTTTGTTCATAATGTTCACAAACGACATTTCATCACATTTTTTGTCAACAGAATGTAATTTTATTCCAATCATTCTGTCAACAAAGAGAAATACCATAAAATCACTTTGCTCACAAACATAAATTATATGTTGATTTTGTTTGTGGAAGAAATGGAAGTATCAAAACTTTTTCTGGGGAGACAATGAAGACAGATCGCATTCGTTCTGTGGACAAAATATTAATGTTGCAGGCAGCAGTTGGTAATTTCTAGGCTAGCTGGAGGGCAGAGCATGCATGAAATTCATGGTGAAGCAAAGGAAGAATGTATGAATGGGCTCATTCTGGCCCTAATTTGGGGCATTGGGAAAGAATGTCTTTTACTAAAGTCAGTGGGCTTTGGATCAGGCCTTTAAAGTGCCAGAAGCAATATAAGGCATTACGTACATGAAAACCAAAGAACTCACTCTCAGCTCCTTTTCCTCAGTTGGCTTTTTGAACCTACTTTTGTCTTGATGTATGGAGGGAATCAGACCAAGAGCTTAATTCAGCTGCCTGCCCATAAGCGCCTGGTGGTCCTTGAGATGTCCTGGGGTGACCATGATATCCACAGAGGGAGCAGGTATGCTACAGACCCCTGAGAGTACCTATGCCTTCATGGAGAGCCAGCTGGGACGGCACAGGGGCATCTCATGTGGCATATTTAGCCACAGAACTGAGCTCCCAGTCTGCTCTTTCACTTACTATGTGATGTTCTGATAAGTTTTCTTTTTCTTTTCTTTTCCTTCTTTTTTTTTCTTTTTTTTTTCCCTAAATAACTGCTTTCTTGCATAGCATAGGTAATGTGTTAGTTTCAAGATACATCCTTTTAAAGTTGCTATTCACAGTGAAGGGCTATTGCTCAAGAGATTATATACTCTAGCACGATACAAGAAAAAGATCTGTGTATTTTAGAGTGATTGCCAGTCACTTTCCATTTTCCCCATTACAGTATATGAACAGCCTCTCCCTTTTCTTCATCTTTCAGCCTAATAGCCTAAACATAGCAAATAGGCATCTCAAATAATTGTTGGATTCTGAGTGTTTGGCTCACGTCTGTATATGCTGCTTGATTACTGGTCAAAAGCACCTGTACAGAATATAGATTTGTTTGGATGCATTTGGGGAATGCACATTCTTTTTTAAGCTGCTACCTTTTCAATCATATAGCCACCCAATCAGGAAAGGAAAATAATGCTGCAGTGTTGACTCCTCACACCACAAATGATCAGCAGTAAATAGCCAGCATAGAGAAATGATAGGAAAAAACTCATCATCTAAAAATGATTGTGTCAATGGTTTCTGGACAATTACAAGCAACCACCACTGTTTTTCCTCTATTAAACTGATCGCAAATTGAGGACAAGGCTCAGGTCCTGGATGGGACTGGACTTTGTGATGCTTATGTTAATTTGCCAGCTCTGCCACTGATCCGCTGGGTAACTTCGGAGAAATTGCTTCATCTTTCTGTGCATGAAGGTTCCATCTATAAAAGAGGTAACGGTTCATTATATTTCTGTAGCGCTTAATACCTGTATGAGAAATGCTGCAGGGAAACTCAGTTTTGAATAAATGACCATCTCTTTGTCTGTCTTTCATGCTTGAGCACATTCCCTTCCTCCCCTGAACACGACGGTGACTGCTCAAGGCTGATGGGTCTTTCTCCAAGTGGTCTCAGAGACTGGTCCCTCTCATTTGTATGTGACCAAGAGCGGGCTGATGCTCCTGTTCCTCTTGTCTTGACTAATGCAGACTGCTCCATATCTAGGCTTTCCAATTTCTCAGCTTATTCCTTGAGGTGATCCAAAACACTGTTGCCAAAACCTTGCCTGCATTCCCCCTGTGACTCAGCTCTGACTCAAACTCATATCTGAACATCACCTTCCAGCCCCCTGGCATGCCGTTTTCTGATCTCTGCTTCTCCTCGGCTTGACTTATCAGCAGTGCCAAATGTTCTGCCAGCGTGGCTTATCGCTTGGCTTATCACCGCTGCTCACTGCTCCCTTTGACTCCTCCTCCTCTCCCAAACTTGCGTCTCCTTCCCCAGCTACCCAACCCCCGTGGCTGGCACACTGGAGTGAATGCCTTTGTGCTCCGCTGCTTCTTCAAGCCTGTCTCCCTCAAGCACCTTTTCAGCCTGAATTTGACCGTATTCATGACTCGACCGTCAAAAACGTTGCATAATAACAAAAGTAATAAACTTCTAGTAATCCTGCTTTTGGAGCCACACTGGTTTCGACAGAGCCTCTGTAACCCTGTTGTTTCTGTAGCTGGCATCAAGTGTTGTACTGCAGAAGGGAAGAAAATCATTCTCTGCTTGTAGCTCTGTATGCGGCGTTTTGCACCAGAACAGTTTGTACTTCATTGTAACATCCCGTGACTTCTGTAACTCTGAATGCATAAGCACAAATGTTGACTCAGTTAAGTTTAATAGACTTTCTGTGCCTGGGCTTAAAAGAGAATAGGAGGAAGAGATGAACATCTAATTTCTGAATACTCAACAGTGCTGTAAAAGCAACTTGTTGAGACACACCAGGGAGTGTCACAACTTCTCAAGGCTCTTGGAACAGCAGGTGCAAACTATCTGGATCTTGCTTGTAAAACAAAATTTTTAGAGGAATGGAAAAAACGACTCTTGGCACCTTGCATTTGGGAAGTATGTTAGGTATTAACACAAGAAAAAGGTTTTAAGTTGACAATAAGTAAAACATTACAATGATTAAATTCAAGTACTCAAAGTCACAGATCATTTTTTTAAAGCTTCCAATAAGATTATTTTCATGATACTTTTTAAGTACATTTCAAATGCAGTTTTTATTCATGTGAAAGGCTGTCCCAGAAAAATAGGGTATGTCAGTTCATGGGCTTTTATCACTGAGAATGGTGCTTTGGAGTAAGTACAAGTACACATTCAGTTTTAAGCAGTGATATAATATATTATCTCCTTTCAGAAGTCAACTGGAAGTCAGAGAAGAGATGAATTAATAATTACAAATACTGCATAATTGCACATAAAGTCCAGTAGCATTGCATTAATTGAAAACCCAAGCTCTCATGAGATCAATGGGAATTTGCTGTTGACCTTAGCTGGGAGATAAGCTCATAGGCACTTTGAAGGCAAGCCTGCTTGCCCACATTGGGTTTGGTTGCAGCTCCTCACCTTGCAACATGAGCATCCCTGAAGCAGAGGAGTGCTCAGATTTACACCCCTCAGTCCTCTGGGGCTGCCTTTTCCACCCTTTCTCCTCCGCTGTGCACTAAAGCGGGGCTCTGTTCAGCACTTAGCCATCCTTTGCACATGATTGTTCCCATTTCTGCAGTAATCGTCTCACCTTGGCCCCGGTGTCCTCAATCAGGGTGCTGTGAGCTGGCCAGAGGATCAGAGAAGGGTGCTGGTGAGCCACCCTGGGGCTCTGACCTTCTGCCTGTCTGCTGGTGTCTTGCAGAGGGAGAGAAGTTGAGGACTGTGTGCTCAGCATCACACGCTCATTAAAAACTTAGCTTCTAAAAATCCAAGGATGGGAAATGGCAGTTGCAGTCCTGCACCTCTTTGAAGCTCTGCCAAAGGGGTGGGAGGGATTGCCCGGGTGCTCCCAGCTGCAGCGCTGGTCGCGTCCCCGGGGTGAGTGGCAGGCGTCTGAGAGAAGGCACGCTGCCTTCCAGCTGGGAGGGTGGCAGGGAGGACATCCCCGGAGGTGGAAATGGCCCTCAGAGGTGACACTGCTGCAGGCGAGGGCACTGAAACAGGTTGTGCAGCAGCTCTCACAACTGCCTTCCCTGTGCTGGGGCTGCAACCTGTGTGAAGCTGGAGGAAAGGTGGCAGCAGATGACAGAGTGGCTCTGGAGCAGAATGGCAGCAGCTGCCCAAATTAGGGAAACCTGTCTGTGCTTTTGGTGTCTTTCTAGAGGAAATTACAGGGAAGGCAGGAGGGATTCTGTGGTTATGACCAGGCAAATAATTACTGTGGAGGATACTGTGTATGACAGGCTGGCTTTTAACATCATCTGAGGGAGGAAGCCGTGCGGTTCCCTCAGCCCATCCTGTTCAGGCTCTGATCAAAGATGGAAGCCAAGCTGAAGCCGAAATTAAACGTGCAACTTCTGATTCATTCTCACTAAGTTTGTGCTGATTACTTAAAAAAATATATTAAAAAAATCAAAGCTAGGATTACAGGCTTAGCAAGGGGAGTGCATATTTCAGCACATACTGGGCTCTTTGTCATTCTGTCACACTGGAAGAATGAGACTATTAATGCATTGTCCCAGGCAGGCTGAATTATAAATCCCAGTGGCTAAATTAAATGAAAAAGTCTTTTAGGAAAAACAGCATGCAGCTTCCTACTGCTCTCTGTTTGCAGCAGGACTGCCTAGGTGGGCAGGGGGAGATGCAGTGTGTCCCACTTTGGTGGATGAAATTGTAAGAGCTTTTCATGGAGGACAAACCTGTGATAGTCAATAAGGTTCATGGGCAAAGCAGATTTCCAGTGTCTACTCACTGTTTTACAAATTCTCCTGCCTTTCTGAAGTGCTGTGTGTCAGCGGGTGACAAATATTCCCTCTTTGTGCACAGGCGAGGAATTACACGGGGGGCTGTAAGTGCTTTCCCGTTACCTGTTCAGCACCACCGATAGCTGTCTGGGGCATGCAGGGGCACAGACATCCTGCTTTTAACCACAACATTAGCAGAAAAACAAAGTCGCTACTTCTGAAAAGAGCTAAACTACAGATTGCACAGCCCTCCACATCAATATGACTTATCCGGGGGCTCAGGCTTGCCTAGCAATTTCCCGGTACGCCAGTGACTAACAGGTTCAGGCATCCCTTGAAGGAGTCGTGAGCACCAGCAGTGACCCCAGTGCACCTGGGAAACTCCATCCCTTAATATCTATTATTATTCAGGTATGTTGGTTAAACTCCCTGCCTGTGGTGTAACCCTCAGTATTTCTTGCCTCCCATTTCTGCAGCACTTGGAGGTGGCTGGTGTGGAGCTGGCTGGCTAAAGCCTCGCTGTTCTGTGCAGACATTAGCTGCTAAATAGCAGTAACAGCTTGCTCTGAATTAATATTACCTGCCTCAGATTTTAGCCACTCCTGGTCAGGGTGATCCCTGTGGAAGCTGTCTGGTTTCACAGCAGACCCAAAGCCACCACCTGTCCCCTTGGCACCGTGAGGATGAAGCACACCTCCCTGCCCAGTAGCTGAGAGCGACAGCCTGCATTTGGGGAATCCACATAACGTCGTAGCAGATGTCTCTCCTCTACCACATCGGGATGCAGGTCCCCCACGAGACCCGCTGTTGCTTTCTGACAGTGGGAGCCTGGAGGAGCCGCCGTGCCCCTTCGGCACCCAGCATTTCTGTTTCTGCCTCTGCACACAGCCTCGCCCCAAACACCTCAGTTCCCTTGTGCCTGCCTCAGTTTCAGCTGTTGTTAGCCATATCAATGCCTAAACATCCAAACAACCCTTTGTTCCAGGCATCTCACAGAGGAGAAGCAGAGAAGAAAAGGGGATGTCAGGGAGAACTACTCCTTCGATGCCCAGAAATGCCGGGCAGTACAATGAATGTTTGCAAAAAGCATTGAGTATGGACATGAGGAATGATGCCACAAAGGCAGAAATTGTTATTTTGTCATGGTGCTTCTCACTGTTTTTCTTCCCCCTCCCCCCCCCCCCCCCCCCCCCCATTTCCAATGTTTTGCTCCCTTCTTTGTATTTGTCAAAGGTAACACAGCAAATGGAAGACCATCCCTTTGAGAAGCCACTTCTCCCATAGGTTTCCCATGCAGAGCCTGCAGGGACCCTTCTCCTGCTCCCATGCCCCATCCTGGGCAGAACCAAGTGGCTTTTCTGCCTGCTTTTATGGCAGGGATGGTGTTAAACATCAGTTGAGCCGGCAACCTGTCTTCCTCCTGCTTTCATTCTGAAGGAAAACAAGGCTAAAATAAAAGGCCCTTTTCGTCCTTTATTTGTCATGTTACTAATTGCTGTATTACAGCGCTTTCCAAGACCAATTACATACTGTTTGGGGAGATTAGCAGAGTGCAAAACCGACCATGGTTTATTATACAGTAATGGCTCATAGAGAAAAAGTAGCTGAATTCAAGCCCTTACCATTTTGAGTATTTATCCCAATGCGGGTTTCAGACGTATGTATATATTTTATATATATCTATATACATATATATATATAATAGGAACTGCACAACAGTCAGCAATGTTTAAAGTGGAATTTCTTCCCCGTGAGGGAATGAATACAAGTCATTTGTCATATGTTTCCCTTAATTCATGGCTACAGAGCATTTTAGAATTGCTTGATGTAAATCTGTCTCATCTATTTGACAACTCTGATATTGAGTCATTCATTTTTATTCTATGACTTAAAAAATTCTATATTGCAGCTGGAGATGGGTGGCTAAAGTGCTAGTTTTGGACTATGGCTTGAATGTAACAATAGCTTTTGACCCTAGCTCTAGTCCCAAGGAAAGTGAATTTGGCAATCTCATTTCAATTCATAGTGAATAGCTGTTCACATAAAAAAATCAGCACCTACCATTTGTCATACTTGGCAGCTTCAGCTTAAGAATGGTCCAGAACTGCATTACCATGGAAACTAAATTACCTACTCCTACTCCTGGCTCAGAAGGTGATTTCAGCCGGTTGTGGAGGTTTCATATCACTGACAGAGGGAGGTGGGGGCAATCTGGGGGAACTGCAACACAGATGACCCATAAGTGCTCTTGGATCAGTCCCGAGTTTTTGATATCACCGTCCTCAGGTCATGTGCTGTTGGATTCAGGCCAAATGGTTTTCTTACACATCATAATTTATTTACTGATTTTTATTGTCATAACAGCTACCGGCTCCAATCCATGCCAGGACCGTGTTGCTGTGCATGCTGTATATGCATATGTCTAGAGACAATTTCTACTCTGAAGACCCAGCAAACAAAGGAGGTTCCATATATATATTCCTTCTTCACTAGAAAATTAAAACAAGATAAGTGATTTGCTTGAGATCACACAAGAAAGCATTGGCACAACTAGCAAATGAATGCCCCTTTCTTAGACTTGGCCCTGTGTCACTTCCCCAAACTATTTCATCTTTCTTCAGAATTACTACTAGACTGTGTTTGTTGAGCTGGGCCTGCCACAAGGTTTGATACTTTTTTGTCACCTGCTGTCCACCAAACGGCCACTGATTCACAGAACAGTGTTTTATTTAAGGCCGCTCAGTCTTGGAATGAACAAACATAATGGATTAGAGATCAATGTTTACCAGGCACTGAAAGTTTTTAAGGTTAATTACATACTGTACGTTGATTTTGTAACTGTAAGCAAAAACTCTGCTGTAGCCACTCTGTTCTTCAATAATGGCTGAAACAAAAGATCGCATCAATATGCTGTGCTGCATCTCCCACCTATTTCCCTCTCAGATACTGCTTCTTAGCAAGATGTACAGTAGTGGGAAGACTAGAAAATAAACAAACATACAAAAAGCAGATTAATAGGGATCGGTCTTAAACTCATAGAGCCAGAGAAGCAGCAGAGAGAGGCAAAAGGAACTCTGTTATTACTAGGACAGTGGCTGGGCGAGGAGGGGAGAACCATGAGCATCCCGTGAAGATTCAACTCCTGGGGCTGATAGCTGACTTTGGGATTGCAGCACAAGCAGTGTGGCTGAGAGAATTTGGGAGCAGCCCCCATAGCCAGGCTGGCTTTGGCTTTAGGATATAACAGCTTTGCAAAGGCTCCAAGGTCTTGCTAAAGGGCTGGTGAAATCAGGCAGAGATGCACAACTCAACCAGGCCACCAGCACATGACATAAAGTGAAATGGGAAAGGATTGCTAAAACTTGGTGGTTTCGGAGCTGTGTGGTGGGAAGTACTGCAAGCCTAAAACCTGTTTATTAAATGTAATCCACGATTCATAAGACAGTGCTGCATCCTTCCCACAGACTTTCTTCTAAGGTTCTTGTCTCATTAAGCTGTTACTGGATTGTGGACCTCCTGAATTAAAGGCTGCTACAGTGGCTTCCCTTCTTATTTGAAAACTGGATTTTGAGACTGCCCTTGGAGAGTTTTCCAAGTGACCTGAGTGTGGGAGGCTCCTTGCTGTGCCAGCTGCTCACCTTGTGCAGCAGGAGGTGACTCAGCTGTAGCCATCTCCTGGGTGACCTCCATGCCTCCTGCCGTGCCCTTCCCTTCCCTTGTCTTGACTCCACCAGAGCTGGTACCTGAGTCCTGCTTGAATTGGGCCAGGGATGTGCATGTGAGGGGATGTGCTGTCTGTGATGTAAGGATCTGGCCAGTCGTAGCTGTTGGCCCACTATCGGTCCCTGACCCTGTGTCAGGTTCACACCATGGAGAAAACGAGTCCTTCACTCCCTAGCTGTGAGGTGGGTTCTGCTGGGGGAAGGGAGAAGGTCCTGAGCACCCATCCATGCAGAACACCCTGGCGTCCAGGCACTTTCCACTCTGCGGCCCCCTGCCACATCCTCCTCCACCCACTGGATGCTGTGGGGCACATCAGGAGCTGCCGGTGGGCACCAGACCTTTGTCCCTGTGCGACACCTCCTTCCACGGGCTGCTGAGGATGGTCACCCTTCTCGCTTTGCCCTTGCCATGGCCCTGGCAGCATATTTGGGTCCCTTCTGCTCTCCCTTCACTTTTTATATGCATCTTTCCTATTTAAGTGTCACAGATCACTGCACCAGCTGATTAGCCTATACATGGATGGAATATAAAAGAGCAAGTCCCCAAGTTGTAGGTAAGACCTTTTGTAAGATTGACTGACTAAAAATAAAACAGAAATTGGCTCTGAGCTTTTGAGAATCTGTCTCTTCCTCGGGCCACTGGAAAGCAGAGCAAGGGGTAGCACTTCATGATTAATTATTAATTTATAATTAATTTGAAGCCTGAATCAACATCCTCCTAGTAGAACTGCTTTTGCTTGCTCTGTCTTCCCACAGTCTGTCAGAGTCTGATTCTTACAGGGAGGTTTCAAAAATTCAGGGCCTTTTTGTTTAATGTTTACTTTTTTTTTTATTATATATAGCCTATTAGTCTTGCATACAACTGCTTTTTGATTTTTTTGTTTGTTTGTTTGTTTTGTTTGCTTAAGGGACTAGATCAATAGCTGTATTTTGGGTCGCTAGACTACACATGTGAGTGCAGACAGACTTACCCTCCTTGGGTAGGAACAATTTGTTTATTCATGCAGGCTTATGTACTGTTTTGAAGGTTGGTTCTTTTGACAATGAAAAAATACCCCGTAGTTCTGCAGCACATCATTTGATGCCCATTGTATACCGAGTCTCTTTACTCTGTGCAATGAGTGCAACAAAATCTCTCTCCCCATCGAGTTCTATGGGGCTTAAGCAGATTGGCGCGGTGGGATTTGGAAGAGCATCGGAGGCTAACCTTTCTCTACCTCCCCCGTGAAGCTGGTGGTTAAAATTCCTGCTGACTTCAAGGAGAGCAGAGCTGGGTCAGTGTTGAACACTTCTGAAAATCCCACCTGTAAAGCCTGCAGAGTTCATTATAGGGGCAAAATTTTCTATAAAGCCCAGCAGGGACGTACAGAAATTGTTAGCAGCTTATTAATGGCCTCCACAGTGGATGTGTGTATTGAATTTAATTGGGCTGCATCCCAGTAAGGTTCTGATATGCTTCTGATTAATTTTCTCTGCAGTGTACCCTTTGCTTCTCCTCTTAGAAACTGGACAGACGCTCCATGTTTGCACTTGCATAAAAGACTGGCAGTGAAATAAAGTGTGCAGATAATTATTTATTACACCCTGAGGATGATCGGTGAGCTGGGAAGGCCCTTAGTTAATGTAGTTGGATGCTAGCGGTTTGGGATTGGTCCCTCTTAACTTAGTCCTTAAATAAAGTAGTATTAAATGTGGTACTATTTAATTTTGCGGGTAGAAGCATGGTTAAGTTCCTTTGTGTGAGATGTGGTTAGTGGTGTTAGGAGTCCAAGTAGGCTTTGAGCACAGTGGCACACTTGAGAGGGCAGGTTATATTCATTCCATGCTGTGTCAAGGGCATGCTGCTTGCTAACTGCAATTAGTTTATCTGGACGTCTGCATCCAAATAGGGAAGATAGCTTTTCAGAGTATAAAAGGACTATTGTGTTAGTCCTTGGGTCTTGAAGGCTATGAAGATGCTTCCCTACCCCACCTGCTATTACTTGTACTTGGTTACTTTTATGTAAATCCAGTGATGATGACAGCCGACAAGACTGTGACATAAAGAAATTTCACCTTTTTCACTGAAATGGGGCTTTTGTTGTCAAGTAATACTGTATTGGTCCACTGCAAGGGACAGAAAGAGATGCTGTTGAAAATCCCATAATTAGCAGCTTAAGGTATAAACCGTATAGAACTCTGTGTTCTACCATAAGCCCCCTAATTAGTTTTGTCGGGTCTGCTTAAAAGCAAACAGACACGCATCCTTATCGCTAAATAATTATTTGCAAATAAACTCTTTCTCAACATGTCTGAGGAAAACACAAGACTATTACTTGGCAGAGCTAAGCCAGCAGAATAGCTGAAAAAGCATGAAAAGAGCTACAGAAGTTCTTTTCAGAATCCTGCTCTCTTTGGCTTTATTTCTCTAAAGCTTGATTTATCAAGAGGAGAATACAGTATTTGGTTTCCCCACAAGTAAGCTCTTTTCATGTTTTGTCTTTGAAATGAAAATCGTCTTTTGGAACAAATATCTGCTCTATCAGATAACTGCATGCTTGTCATCCCTAGCAGTGCACTGGCAGGAAGGCTGGGAGAGGATTTTTCTGCAGTACATTGAGTACACATTGCTGGCACTAGATCAAGAATCAATTCCTCTGATATCGAAATATTGACTTTGCATAGCTGGTCTGATTTAAATGCTTATCATTCTTGACTTTGTAGGCTACATACATACTGCAAACGTTTTTCATGTGGGCCTGAGAATAAACATCTTTCCGGCTGCCTGGCTATTTCTCACAGAGCAACAAAGGGGCTGTGTGTGTGCGTGTGAGCATGCGTGTGTGAGTCCGATTGCCAGTAGATTAATGCAACAGCTACGTCTGTGTCAGGCCCATTTGGAAGAACTTGGGAAGGGGATTTTTGATACTTGGGGTAGCGCAGTGCTGCTCCTCCAAGTGTAAGCCCCAATTTCATCAGTCTGCCTGGGTGGGTGTTGGCCGCAGAGCTGAACAAGGGAGAACCCAAACAAATGCTAAAACAATGATTAAAACATTTAAAAACCTCTGTGATGTGAAATAATAATAATAATAATAAAAAAGTGAAGATGATTTCCCATAGGCAATCAGAACACCTATTAAGTTAGCGCCAATGTTTAATTGGCATTATTGTATGCTTCAGTGAGGAAGACAATGGATCTTGCGGGTGTGCAAGTGGAACACATTTGCATTTCATAGATGATTAAAATAGATTTGATTGTGTTTGTCTCAAGCCTGGCAAGTGAGGGCACATCTGCCACCTTCGACGTGCCCCATGTTCCCTAGGACTAATGGAGTGCACCAAGTCACCGCGAGACGGGCTTTTACCTCGGGAAGTCCCACGGCACCTTCTGCTGCCTGGCCCGCTGCTTTGCTGGCCCTGGAGACTTCCTTCTTATAAAGAATTGATGTAAAGTGGGGCAAGACGGGAAGGATTCGAGGCAGTGAACTTGTCTTCATCTGGTTATGCAAGAGCCCTTGGGCTTTCTGCTGCTTCAAGGTAGAATTTATAAGGTGAGATGAAAGGTAATTTAAGTCATTAATTTGTGTTAAGGGCTGGCAGAACAACAACAGTGCATTTAATCTCGCTGTGGAAAAAATCGGTGATTTGCAAAGTAGGGGTCAGAATTAGGGGTCTGATTTCCTCTTTCACTCAGCGTAAAAAGCACTGCTTCTAAATGGAGATTTTTATTTACTAGAAACATAAAGCTGAGTTAATTGACTTTGAAAAAAAAAACATCCAAGAGCCTTAAATATAATATAGAAAACTGTGTAAAAGCAATTAATTAATGGTATTAAAATGCTTTCCTTGTGCTTTTCATTACTCTCCCATCTGAATTCAGCACTACAAATGCACTCCCTGCAGCACTGCAGCTCAGATGTGTCATTTGTCCCAGGCCACCTTACCTGTGAGCCTGCAGCTTTCATGTGTACCCCCCCACCTCACACCCACAGAAACCCACCTTTCCCTCCCCAACCCACCTACAGCAGCCCAGAAGGTTTCTTTTTGGCAGTACTGTTTTTTTTGTTTGTTTGTTTGTTTGTTTTTCCAGCCAGCATGACCATCCCATGGCTGGTGAGTGACTTCTGGTGCACTTGTCTTTCTCTACTACTTCCCTCATTGACCCTCGTGTGTCTCCTGGCTCCTTACTGGGATCCTTGGCTGGGGATTTCTACTCTTACTATTTTCTTCACTTTGGGGTGCCTTCTGTTTTTGCTCCCTTTGTGTTCCCTCTGCTCTTGCTACACATCATGCTCTGCTGGCTCTTATTCTCTCAGCATTGCTCTCTTTCATGTGCCAAAAGATGGCTTTTTCCTCTTTAGAAATGTCTTTTAAAAGCACACTGACCGTACATCAAAGGCTGAAATAAAGATGAGCTGGCTTGACTGGGAGAATCTGGAAAATATGCCTCCTCAGCTGATGAAAGTGACTTGCCCTTGTCAGTAATGTTTAGGAATAGCTGGAGGTGTTCGACAGCAGTGATGATGGCTTTCTAAAGGGACAGGTTGCTTGGATGGCTCCTGTGCTGCCACCTCCAGTGGTCCTTGGGTTAGTGTAGGCACATCTCTGCCCCTCACCTTCCTGGTGGCCCTTCAGGTTCCTCACCCTGCCTTTCAGCCCTGGTTCTTGCTCACAGCACCCCCACCTTCTCCGTGACTTGGTACCCAACCTGACATTGCCCTTTTCTTGCTTTT
The DNA here is from genome assembly GCF_040182565.1 of Anser cygnoides. Taxonomy (NCBI): domain Eukaryota; kingdom Metazoa; phylum Chordata; class Aves; order Anseriformes; family Anatidae; genus Anser; species Anser cygnoides. Next base: position 15,498,019 of record NC_089876.1, on the reverse strand, counting down.
CACCCTTTCTGTTGTTCATTTTTAGGGAAAAGGCTCCAGCTCTGCTGCTCTCGTAGGGAGTGGAGCAAAAAGACCTTCTGCCACTGTGAGAGCACTGATGCCACCCGTGTCTTGGGCTCTTCACCAGGATCTCCCTGAAGGCCCTGGTCCCTGAACTCCTTTTCTCCTGACTGTGGACCCGTCTCGCTAGGCCCTTTTAGCCCTGAACCTGGAGTAAGATATGCACTCCACAGATTGGCTGGTGGAGCAAGTAGGTGCTGGAGTTTTGTTTGACAAATACCTTATTTGGAAGGAACACCAAAAATTAAATTCTTGTTGATATGTGTAACATTGTTAAAAAAATAATTAAATTTTGCCTGTTGTGAGCCTGATTTTAATCACGTGTATGGTACAGGTTTTTTTTTTTTTTTTTTTCCCTTTTACTTAAATAAAGTATTCCCCTGGAGAAAGAGTGCTTGCAAAAATTTTCTCACCATTTATTGCCAAAGCTTTTCCCTTCAGCTTTGTTGCTACTTAATCTTAGCCCCCGGAGGCAAGTTGCACATATTAACCTGTCAGAGCAATGCTAAAATTGTGTGACACTTAGGAATATATTCAGAAAGTCCATAAAACCATCATAATGGCTCTGGTTTTCCTCCTCTTCTGCTCATGTACTACAGCAACACTTCTCCATATTCTGTACCACTGACCCTATTGTTTGTTTGATGTGGGTCTTCCAGAGGGAGAGGCTTTTTAGAGTTTTTTTGGATCACTGGCCAGAGAAATGTGTGTTTTTGCTTGTGGTCTAGAGTCTCTAAGACCTCAAGAAGCAGATGACAGAGCCACAATTCAAGGCCTCCTCCAAGTACCTCTGCTTGGCTGTAAGAAACACAACAGAATACAAGCTGGAGCTGAATCTTTCTGCATGCTAGCTGATGGAGCAGTGTGGGCTGTTATCTTAGCAGAAAAAATAACAGGCTGCCTGACCTGTGTCTGCTTATGCACGACTCCCTTTTATAAATTACTGATGATTATTTGTTTGCTGTGAATCTCCTAATGGACCAAGGCATTTTATTAGCCTGCTGGGAAGTCTGCTTTCTCAGGTGCCGATGGCCATCCTTTCTGAGGATGGAGAGGGAGGTAAAGGTCAGGGGAAGAGAGGCCTGGATAACGAAGACCTATGATTAATGTCATCTGCTTTCGAATTATGTTTTCATTTATAGGTTTCAGATTGTTAAATACAGATTTAGGCATCCAGTTTTAGACAGTGTCAGAACCTGCAAAACAAATGTCTCAGATGATTGCCCTGGATCCTGCAGTTGTGAGCAGTCCCCCCATAATAAAAAATTGCTGTTTTCACATGACAACATGAACACCAAACTGAGGGAGAAATGTGACTTTTAGCATCAGTAGTGTTTAGCTGAAATAAAAGCCTGAAATATTCTTTGTCAGGGAGTATAAATATATACAGGTTTTAAGGCATCTCTATGAAGAGATACACTTTGGAATGTAAATCATAAAGATCATAATTAATACACAGGTCATGAATTTGTAGATTTCATTTTTATTCAGATAAGGAAAAATGTTTCTTGTTTGCAAGTCAGTAAGCATGTACATGCTAAAAAATTGTTTACCGTGTTTCAGAAACACAAACATAAGGCTAAATTAAGCTTGATCAGCCAAGTCTGACTGTATCCTCTTTAATACAGCACGCTTGGCAACTCTAATCTTGAAGCTTGCAAGCCATAGAAAAAGCATAATTTTCAAACACCTTTGGGAGAGAGGATCCTTTCCTGGTAGCTAACAAGTTTCTCCCTCTAGCTTAGAAAGAAAAATGTTCATATGCACTAGAAAGATCTTTATTTGAAGGCAAAAATAGCGCCTCTCTGTCATGTGCTCTAATTAACTTGCTGTGATGTCGCTCTGGTGATGGACACAGAAATAGACGTTTGCTTTCCTAAATCCTGAAGTAGAAAACGAGGCATGAGTCAGGAGGATACAAGAGGGCAGAACTCATTTTCTTTTAATTACTTTTATTCAGGTTATATCATCTGGCAGATGTTCGAGTTTCATTTTGAGAAGTTGAATCCGCCTGAAATCCCAGCGTGTCATTTTTGATGGGGCTTACTCTCTACTTCTTTACACGCATATAAGGTTTTTCATCTTGGAGCTGATAGGGGAAGTATACATGGTGAGCAGTGTTCCTGTTCACTGTTGAAGGATGCAATTGGCCACTGACTTTCTGCTAGTGAAATGGAGGAGGAGGAAATGCTCTGCAAAAATGTTGTCGAATCATGAGAGTTCTCATTACTAAGCAAATAGCCAGGGAAGTGTTTAACCTTCTCGCAAGTTGGCGAACATGTGTGCCTGCTTTTGGGAAGATCTGTGTGATTCGTAGCTGAACAGCAAGCTTTGGATGAGTCTACGGGCTCATTGCAGCACCTATTGGCAGCTGAGTTGCAGGAAGCATTGCTCACTGCTCTCTAGAAGTGGAGTGCAAAATTAAGGTTGTAACCAGATGAATATTACTCCCCAGTGGCTCTCTCTGCTTTTCAGTCTGCAAGGCTGTTTTGGCTGAGATTAGTATTTCAGAGGTACAGTCCTGCTGAGCAATTGCCAGTCCTCTGACCACCGGCAGTGCCGTCTGTGGTGATGGATAGTCCCTGCACCTCTGCTCCTCTTGTCTAAAATGAGAATAATATGACTCCGTTCTCCAGCAACATATGATAATAAAGACATAATGTTTTCTGACCCATTGCACACGTTCTGCTGCTGAGCCCCAGCTGTAAATGAAGTTGAAGGTAGGTAGGTGCAGCAAGGACACATCATCTACAGGAAGCAATGGGTGGACTTGCTGAGGACTGCAAGAACCTGCTGGTTACAATATTTCCTCTTGTTCTCCTGCCTTCAGTCTTTCTTTCTGATAAAGTGTAGGAAATTTTGGAGAAACATTACTTAGAAATCTCTAATTTTCAGTTCCTGTTTTGTTGTGTCCCACGGTTTTTACTACTGGCAAATGACTAGACTTTCTGTAAGTGCTGGGGCCCATACTTGTGACTACAAGGTCTGTAAACACAGTCTCTCTGCAGGACAGCATCTTTTTATATTTTGTGGATAGTTCTTTCTTGTGCCCTCTCTGAGCACAGGAGATTGGGCGACAAGCAACTGTTTGGCCTTGTAACTTCAGAAGCGACTCCTATCTGCTTCACTTCTGAAGGAATACAGAGTGCCTGGGGCAGCATGACAAAGACGATGTAGAAAAAGCTAGAAGGATAGGTTAGTCCAAAAAAAAGAAAAAAAAAAAAAAGGCTGAGAATAAGAATCTCTGGATAGAAGCCACTATATCTGCACTATTTTAAAGTTATTTAAAAGTCTATAAGGTCTCTGAAGCCTATTTTGTATGTGAGTTGAGGATGCCTTGGCAACATAAATCAATATTTCAGTATTTAAAACATAGGAAATGAATTGTGTATAAAATGGAACTACCCAAATGAATTTTGACAACAGTTCCTATATGCATTATTTATATTTTATTGTTTTATTTTTTACAGATGTGGATGTTGACTGAGCCACTGATGTAAACTTGTATCCAGATAGTTTTAAAACATGTATTATTGGCCTGGTTCATAGTAACAATGTAGTTTAGTTATAAAACAGCTTTTGTTGCAAACAACTTTACAAGACTAAAATATATATCAAACTACTGAATATATGAGGACCACTTTCATCCATACCTGAAACACTCTTATGCGGAGTTGATTCAGAACACATAAAACTCCTGAAAATATATTTGGGAAAGGAAGTGAAGGCTATTTTAAATTTATGGGGAGTTGGAATTAGAAAGTGCCTACAACAATGGAACTTAACACACAAAATCCTCTGAAGAAGGAACATTGTATCCTTAAATTTACAGTCTGTCCAGGGATTTGGTTTAATTTTCTATTTCCAAAGGATCATCTTTACCCACCATCACATAAGTAGCATGTTGTACTTCTTGTTTTCCAGCTTAACAGTGGCATCACTGTCGATCAGCATCATCAGATTATGGAGCACTGACACATGTCCTGAAAGTTCCTTGCATCTTCCCTGATCAGTCTCGCTGCTTCAAAGATTCTCAATTTATTGCGTTTACACCTTTATACTTATTCTGTTTTAGAGCTTTCTTTTTTTTTCTTTTTTTTTTCTTTGTTTAGGCTTTCTTTTCCCTCTCTGCAAGCTCTACACATTTAAGATGCGTCCAAATGGATGCAAATGGTGCTTATTAGGAAAACAGAAAATCACTCTGGAAAAAAAGCTATCCCCAGCATGTTTTAATGTTCAAATTAGAGTACCCTCCCCAGTGCTAAAATGGGGTTTATAATGGAAATGCTGACATCCTCACCAGACTCTGTGTGCCTGTTGCTCTTTTGTCCTGCAAGTTATTAAAATCCAGCCTGGTTGCCTAAGAGACAGGGTAGCTACTTAGCAGATATTTAGCCATCAGTAAAAATTAATGTCCTACAATGTATTTATTGGAAAAATACACTTAATTAACTGCTCAAGTTATACAAGCCACCCACCAACTACAAGTGTGTTCTGGCAACAGAAGTATTGTTGTTACCGTGGTTCTGCCTCATGATGTTATTTTCTTAAGTAAATGCATTTTTCAGCCTTACAGTTCTGGCTACAGCATATTGATAAGATAACTGTTCTCTAAAGGGAGCCATAGTATTTTTAGTCTCCATTTCCAGCTACCAGGAGTTCATTAGTGACACTGTTTTGAGAGTGTTGATTCATTAAGAGTCTTTTCATTAACAGTCTGACATTCATATGTAGAAGAAAAAGCCAGGAAAAGTAACAAGGCACTCAGCATTTTCTGTTGTTGCTCTGGCACTTATATCTTTTCTAATGTCAACAGAAGAGCTGGAAGCTTTCAGGGTTGTAGGCTTTAAGCTGAAGCTGAACACGAACAATTTTGGGGAGAATTCACACACAATGTGATTTCAGGGCCAAATCCGTGTTTTGTACATGTAAGAGGTCTAGTAGATGGCAAATGCATGGGAAAATCAGATGTGAAAGTTCTGTTCTTAAATTGCTTTCAATTGGAGCCGTAAAGACTAACATGGAAACACAGGGGAAAATATGACTTTTTCTTTGTTATTTAAACAGGCTGTTGGCCATATCCCTAAACTTTATATGGCTTTGGATAGATTAGGAGATTTCTGCTAAGCTATCAAATATGTCATGCCCATGTAAACTCCTAGCAAATATATAAATATGAATTTTTCATTGTTTATAATTGCTATTTAATTGTAGGACCAAATTCAATAGCTTAACATTTATATAGTGCTTGATACTTTAAGCATTGAACAAATATTAACTAATTAATAAAAACATCTGAGCAGCCCTTTTGAGACTGTCAGATTCCAAAGAACTAAATTCATTTTCTTAAAAAAAGGGACTGTTCAAGAAAACACACTCAGCTTTTAAATGGCAAATCCAAAATGACACAGTGGGACAGCATTTCATGCCTGAAATCTGAGCAGAAAGCCTTTATTTTTCCAAGAAATTTTTTCCCCCATCTTGTAAATAAATACTAGGCAATGACTTCTCTTAGGAAGCAGAGGGGAGGGAGGCCAGAGATGAGCTTGACATTGGCACTTATTTTGCTTTCAGCTGCATATAGTATTTCATTGGAATATAGTATTACATTGACTTATGTATTCATTCAATCATGAAATTCAACAGGACTTTTCAGTTCTGTCATCAAAAAAAGCAACAAAAGCAGCAAAGCAAACTGTATGTTTTTGACCTTTGCTCTCCTTGCTGAGAATTCGTCAAGCAAAATTGTGGCCTTTAAGTCCTTTACGAGTTATTTTGGCTCCGAAAGGTCTGACTTAATGATGCAAAACTATGTGAATACCTCTGGCTTGCTGAAACAAAACAAACAAACAAAAAAAAACCAACAAACAACCACCAATAAAAACAAACAAACAAAAAAAACCCTATTGTTTGATATCTTAAATCTACACTGGACCTTCAGTTTTCCTAGACTCAGGGCTTTGCCTTCTATGATGATCTTTCATTTCTGGTCCCCCCTTCTGTCTCAGTCAAAGTGATGACATTTCATAAAACATGTGGTCACCAAGCTGTTACTGCTGTATATTTTTATATTCAGCTTTGTGTCTGTAGGACATTCAGGACAAAGCAAATCGCTGCTATAGGCATACTACAATTTAAGATGGACGTGTGATAGAAGAAGATTAGAGTTAGCAAAGTGTAAAAAAAACAGCTAGGGAAGAAGGAGACGTAACTGAATTTTTCTTTTGAGATTTTTCTTGTTGGAAATTGTAATTTTGAGAAATAAAGATGCTCTTTTTTCTATACTTTGTTGCTTAAAACAGAAATGCTAACGGCTATTATTTTTTTCAGTTTTTGTTTCTTTCTTTCTTCTCTCTGTCATCTGGTGCAATGTGGAGACACTATATTTTTAATCATATTTTGCAGTTTTGAGAACTAAGTAGGCTTTTTTTCACATTTCTCATGAAAAAAAAAATGAATATGGATCTTGTTTTGCCAGAGCTTTTTTCTGTTTTCTAAAAAAAAATTCTGAAGATGCTTTCCATTTTGTGAACAGTGTCTGCCGCAATTGCAAGACAGCAAGCATGGCATTGTAGCTTTAATATTACTTTAGGTTTATTTTACTTGGGGAACAGTGTTAGGGATGAATGCTTTGGTAGCTGAGAACCTCAGAAAGTTAATCCAAGAAGTAAATTGTAAAAAGGGAGCTGAGGAAATGAAAGTGACACTGACATAAGCAGCCGGAGTCTCAGAAACCCGTCTGACAGTTTGATCTGTTGCTATGTTGTCAAGACGTCTAATTAAAGTGCTATATATATAAAAGACAATTTGAAAATGGTGAAAAAAATATTAAAGTTAATATAGATGTGATTTCACAAGAGATGTGCCATTTATTTTGTTTGACAGCCAGAGACAATTGAATGAAAATGAAAGCAGGAGTATAAGACTGCAGCATATTCATTACCTAAGTAGAATTTTGACTCTAAAGCAGCTTTCTGAAATTTCTGATCACAGCTCCCCTTCATATTGCTCAACCCGCTATATCAATATTTATACATTTTGGATAACCAGCCAATATCATACAGCTCAATCTACTTTTTTTTTTTTGTGCATGTTCTCTTTCTAGAGAATTGTGTTTGAGATTGTCAGTACTGTGAATACGACCTCAAGCATAAACTCAAGGGCCCATTATAGCAAGATTTGGCTGTTTTGACAGCCATCCTTGTATGATAAAGACAACAGTTTAATATTATGAAATGAACAGAGTTTAAAACAAAAACAAAAACAAAAACAACACAGCCCCTTCAAGTGAGGCACCATATATAGTGTCTGCAGCAGAAGGCAAATTAATAATCATTAAGTGTGAATTTACAAGGTTTGTTCCATTAATAAATTAAAATACTATCAAGAGAGGAACCAGCAGATCTTAGCAGACTGGACAACAACTCTGAAGCAGAAGCACAACTTATTAAAAGGCATTTAAAAGTAAAGGAATTTAAGATTGGCCATACATGATCAAAGTGCTTATAGTGCCTTAAAGCAAACAAACAAACAAATAACTAGCATCCACGGAGCAAACTTTTTCTTAACCTGATCAATCATTATATGACTGTGCCCTGAATCTATAGTTCCTAAATATTTAATAAATACCTAATATATATATTAATAGAAATATGTATTAGACCAAGTCTAACATATCCGTAAAGATTATACTTAAATATCCCATGTTTTTCAACTTAACATCAGAATGATGTGAGAGCTTAAAGTTTATATTCAATAGCTCTATTGAAAAGTGGATTTTTCCCCCTTTTGCCAGCCACTGGCAGAAGGTTTGCTTTATTGGGGCTGGGCAAAATGTCCTCCCTTGCTTTTTGGGTTATGAGGCACATCAGCAACCTTGTGTTCATGGAGGAGAAAAGAGCAGGCTCCCACCCACGATTTTGCACCTTGGACTTCTACCATGATCTTGTTTGCTGGAATCTCCTCAGAAAGTCTCATGTTTTTCACATGGGGTTTCCTATGACTCCCCTGCAAGCAACTTCATGTGTTATTGATGAGGGCTGGACAATCTGCCCATTTCTAGGCTTTTTATCACTTTAGCAGAAAGCTGAGATGTTCCAGGCCAGATCCTCAGCTGGCAGGAGTCAGTATCTGTCCCAGAGCTGGAACTGGTCTGGTTTTTCTCACCTTTTGGAAGGTTATTTGGTGGTAGATTTGGAAGTCACTTAAAGTTCTACCTCCTGATGCATTTTATTTTCCCAGTTATTTTAATTTAGTTTGGTTGAATTTACTTTATTTCTATATTTCAAGGGTACTTTTTTTGTTGTTGTTGTTTTAAAATCCAATCAACTTTTCCTGTACAGGAAGATCCCTATACTCTCCACAAAACAATTTTAAAATGACATTATTTCAGTTAGAAAGTATGTTAATGGTTTCAATTTCTTTTGATTTTTCCTATTGCTGTTGATAGCTGCAGCTGCAGTTTTTAATATACTTCTATTTTTGAAAATATTTTTTAATAAAAAATGGTTTAAACTTTCCCAGTCTACTGTTCAAGGCATCTCACAATTTACATTTTTTATATTATTTTCCATTAGAAAACACCTCAAGCATTCATTGCAGGGTACTGGATGGTACCCAAGTAGCATAAAGAAAGTCCCTGGGGACAGCACAATACAGTGAAGGGTGTGTTTGGAGGAAGGGGATGGTGTGGGACAGTGCCACTGAAATACATGGGCTTTCAGATATTTTACAAAAGAAAAAATAAGTGAACTTTCTGCCCAATAATCTGGTGGCTGTTGGAGCAGTGCTATACAAGGAGCAGCTGGTGAAACAGCAGGAGGTGGGGATGCAGGTGAAGGCAGCAGTAGAGTTGGAGGTGAGTTGGAATACAGAAAGATGCCTGAACTGAAAGAGTCAATGAAGATATTGGTACTGGGGAAAATAAGAGGAAACGGGGGTTGATAAGACATTTTCCAGACAGGAAGAAGGTATCAGGACAAGAGCCGGTAGTGTGCTACAAGTGTTACCATTGCCCCCAGCAGTTAGCACTTCGTACAGTGCTCTGTGATGAAGGGCATAAGGGCATCTCCAGCTTTTGCAGGAGGAGATACTGGGATAGTGAGATCTGTGCAAAGGCATCTTCTGGGCCAGCAAAGAATCAGAGAATCATTTAGGTTGCAAAAGACCTCTAAGATCGTCAAGTCCAGACGTTAACTGAGCACTGCTAAGTCTACCACTAAACCATGTCCCTTAGTACCACATCTACACGTCTTGTGAATGCCTCCAGGGATGGTGACTCAACCATGTCCCTGGGCAGCCTGTTCCAATGCCTCACAACCCTTTCAGTGAAGAAATTTTTCCTAATATCCAACCTAAACCTCTCCTGGTGCAACTTAAGGCCATTTCCTCTTATCATTTGCTGCTTGGAGAAGAGACTGACCTGCACTTCATTACAACTTCCTTTGAGGTAGTTGTAGAGAGTGATAAGGTCTCCCCTAGGCCTTATTTTCTCTAGGCTAAACCCAGCTCCTTCAGCTGCTCCTCACAAGACTTTTTCTCTAGACCCTTCACCAGTTTCATTGCCCTTCTCTTGACACGTTCCAGCACCTCAATGTCCTTGTAGTGAAACTGAAGAAACTGAAGCCAGTGGGAATTCTGTCAGTGTACTGACACAGTACTTGAGGTGTGGTCTTAACAGAGCTGAGTACAGAGGGACAATCACTTCCCTAGTCCTGCTGGCCACACTATTTCTGATACAAGCCAGGATGCTGTTGGCCTTCTTGACCACCTGAGCACACTGCTGGCTCATATTCATCTGACTGTTCTCCAATATCCCCAGGTCGCTTCCCACTGGACAGCTTTCTAGCCACTTTCTAGCCTCAGCCTGTAGCATTGCATGGGGTTGTTGTGCCCCAAGTGGAGGACCCAGCATTTAGCCTTGCTGAACCTCATACAGCTGGACTCGTCCCTTCATGACACTCTCCGAAAGCTGTCTGATACCATGTCTGCAAGGTCCCACTGATCCAAGCAAGGCTGGGCAGATCCTGAGCCTGAGCCTTGGGGCAGAGCACCAAGAAGACACGTGCAGGGCTTGGGAGTTAGCTTGTGCTGAGTTTCAGTCAGACTCCTGATTCAAGGAGGAGACCAAGATGAAGAGCACTCAGACCTGTAGGCTAAATGTAGCCATATACTTTCAGAATAGCATCATGTCCCCACTCACCTAACACTGTCCCAAACTGCTGTGTTTGGACATTGCTACATATTTTAAGTATGAAGAAGGAAGTGACAGAAAATGGAAGGGCAAAAAGGGAAGGAGCCAAGGCGAAACAGAAAAGGTTTAGTGTGGGGCTGAAGATGATATGGTAGGGAGAAACCCCGGAAAGGGGAGGGGAACAATGATTAGACAGCCTAATACATTTTTTCTTCAGCATTTAATTTCCTTAGGAGTATATGCTGCTTTTTACGACAGTGACAGATAATGAAGAATTTGAAAGATAATAAGCTCAGTATTCAGAGAAGATCCTAAGTAGTGGAATGTTACAGGTCTGTTTGGAAAGCTGAAATTCTCTGGTGATAGGAGATGGATCGGTTGGCTGGATGCCCCATGAGATTTTCCTCAGTCAATCTAAAATTAATTCCCCTTCATAATTAAAATACATTTTACATTTTTAGGAGCAGCTCTTAAAGTGTTTTTTCTTTTTTTTTTTTTTTCCTCTTCCCTACTTCTTTTTACTGTGTAGCAGAAAAAGGCCACTTTAATTGCTAGTTTGCCTGATTTAGGATGAAAAAAAAACATGTTCTTCATGTCTGCCTGTCTTAGCTATTTATTTGATCTTGTACCCATTGTATAAGCTATAATGTATTTGTCCCTGCAGTAGATCTATATGGCAGTGAACAGCTTGTGTTAATTTAAAGGTAAAGATCTGCTGCCCAGTTGGACAACACAAGTTTCCAATAGTCCCATGGGAAATAGATGATGGACCAGTATTTTGAACTTCATCCTCTCATCCACAGTCCATTCTTCCTGTCTGGAGTCCATACCTGTATCACAAGGTGTATCGGAGAAACACAATCTGTATGGTCCGTGTGAAGTCCTATGAGCAATGCACGCTCTTGAGGACCCTGGTGGCACAAAGGGCCTTGTGGAGTTTTCTAAAAGATGTCATGCTGGTTTATGCCTGGTCTTCCTGCAGTCACTGACAGAATTCCCACTGGCTTCAGATCAGGTGGTCAGGCCACTGCTGGAGACCTCTGGAGAAACCTGAAAGTGAATTAATTTTCATCCCATTTTAATTTTAGCATGCTTTGATGGAAACTTCTTCTGGGGTAAATCCAAACCAGTTCACTCCCTCCTCCGTCCCAGTTTTTATTTCGGTAATTTTACCAAGAATATCCCAATACTGACCCCAGCACATGAGCCAGCTTCTGTTTCCATTAAAGGCAGTGGGAGTCCAGCACCAGGAACTGCAATAACAGCAGCATCTGACCCTAATTTAACATAGTTGCAAACTGGAAGATGGAAATTCAATAATATATGTTGGCTGATTTCCTGGTGCTCTCAGACACTGGATGACTGCAATTCATCTGAATTCCAGTTTATCCTATAGGTATACAATGCATCAATTAACCCTTTAAATAAATCAACTAATTCCAGAGCAATCACACAGCATCTGTTTCTGTATTTTATCAGTTACATGATAAAAATCTTCCTCTTGTCCTTCTGTTTCCTATTGCATTCTGTGCTGTGGATAAATACAACCAGTCCCTGCCAAGTCACAGTTGCAGAGACCTACTTCAGAAAATGGAACCAGAAAGATCTGGAGACACACATTGGGGGAAATCCTCTGTAATGCAGTGCTTCAAATTGAATGCCTGCAGTGCTACATGGCAAATTTAAAGCTAAAATCCACACCTCATTAACAGTGAATCCTGATGAGTAAGTTAAGGGAAGAAACATCAATAATTTATGGTGATGAACTCAGCATTTTCTCTCTCCTTTTTTCTTTTTGTGTTGCATCTGTCTTTGGAGGCCTGTAGTATGTTACAAATGAAGTGCCAGAGATGAGCTAGAAAGAAAAAAGCTAGGAGCTTTTCCAGGGAGACAGAGAATAAATATAGAGCTCCACGAATGCAAACACACATGCTTTGGACAGTTAAGAATTTTTAATCACACAGTGTTTTATCTTTTCAGAACTTCCCAAGTGGCAAAATATATCCCCAGGAAAAGCAATGACATCAGACAAAAAGCAAACAGAACCAGAAAACAAAATTCAGATCAGAAAGTCTACTGTAATGCAGTTCAGAATTACTTGTTCCTTGAATGATAAAAGTAGAAGTCATGAATATAATCAATTTTACCCAAAGAAGGCCCACCAATTTAACGGTGGTTAAATGTCTTACAGATATCTTGGCTGACATAGAACAGAGTGAATGAACCAAATGATTAGATTTCAAAGTATGAATGAGCTTGTGTCATTTTTAGCAGTCTTTTGGTATACAGTTGCATTTTATGTTGGTGTTTGTCAGCCTGTGTTGTTTCTTCAGTTGCCTAGCATGTCTTTACCTTAGAGCTTTACCCTACAGTGCTTTCCAGATCAGATATCCCATGTGTAACACTAGGAGAAACTTTTTTAGAAAGTCTGCTATATGTTGATGATCTCTTTTATCCAGCTCTATTACTGTTACCTTCCTTTCCAGAAGCACTTGTCAAACATAATTTCTTCTGGTGAAGGAACTTAAAGATAGAGCCAGGTGTTTCTTAAAAGAAAATTTCTTTGTTTTCAAAGATCATAAAAATTCTACTGCCTTGAATGCAATAATAATAAAAAGGCTAATATCATAAAACTTTAAATGAAGTAAATTCTTTATTCAAATTCCCAAATTCTTTCCCTGTTCTTTTATTCAAAGTCATAGTACAGGAAACTTTCCCTATTGCATCTCTCCTTTGCCTCCATTGCAGGCAGACCTCTGCATAAAAGTACATTAAAGTCAAACCTCAGTCTTTACTCAGTATAATTTTTGGTGAAATTTTGTTGTTTCACCAGTCACTGAGAAGAAATGTTGAGGGTGAGGATAGAGAACGATCAGGACTGACCATGGTATAAGCAAAGGTGAGTGCATGGTAAGTAGACGGGTAAGTTCTAGGACTAGAACCTTGTAGTTCTAGTAAAACCACGCTTTTCAAGTAGCTAGTAAAATTATGAAGTTTTAGGCCCAGGCCTGTGTTGAAGGTTGGCGCCTCTGCTGATTAACAGGATTTAGAGACTAAGGGTGGAATATTTTTTTATGAAAAGTGCTCTCCTGCTGATACCTAGGTGCTACTGTCCTGATTTACTTACGAGTTTGCTCTGGGAAACAGTGATTACTTGGTTTCACAAATTTAGTTTCTATGAGGGAAAAAGGTGAAAATCATGGCCATACATATCTTAGGGTGTGTGTTTGTGGGATCTGGTGTCTGTGGAGAAGTGTTGCCAAGCCCTGCATTTACTCTTTGGGCATGATTCGGTTCTATGTTTGTAGAGGTCTGCTTCTGAGACGACTTCAACAAACGTGGCATGCACCTTTGCGGGGAGAGTTTGGGAAATTTTTCTTTAGAAGAGGGTTTTCTTACAGTTAACTGTACATATAGATCTTAGGTAACTGATAAATAAACTCTCCAGACTAATGTTCTTGCAGGGTTAAAGTCCTTTTCAATCCCTCACCATTGAGGTGGATATTTTGAGTATTCTCTTTAGAACACATTGGAGGGAATGGAGGATATGTAAGTACATAGCTTATTTTATTTTCATTTCCTTTTGGGTGAAATTACAAGTTTTATTGTTTATCTCTTTGTACAGAGGACAAGAGATCACATAAGATTAATTGGCACTTACTGACCACAAACAGTCCAGTCAAAACCTAAAGGGGCATATACAGCCCTAATGTAAAAAGGGAAGATCAGGAGAGAGGAGCAGATGCTTTAACTCTTCAGGTGATGTGGAAATATGTGGTCTGATTGGTGTTTAGAAAAGGAATTAAAGTGTTCATATAGACCTTGGTAAATCCACAACTGCTGTACTGTAACTAATACACACACAGGAATGAACCTGTTACCAAGCACACCAAAAGTTTAATTTCATACCAACAGGTAAGAAAGCGTGTCAGCTGTATTTTCAATGCCTGTTTAGAATGAAATTAGCAATTACTTCTCAGGGATTGTTTCACAAAGAATCTGAAGATGTATGGTACGTGTACCATATAATTGGCATCTGTATTGCCTCAGGACTGAACCGGGGTAACCCGAAACTCCAGCTAGATAAACTTCCCCTCTTCTGTAAAGGGAAGTTTTCTTTGGGTGATGGCAGGCTGCAGAGTCAGGATGAATTGCATAAAAATCAGTTTAACTGTTTCCAGCTCTTTGGAGGGACTGGCTGAATAAGGTAAAAGGGACTTCATTATTTTCAAGGTATTTTTTTTTCATTTTACTTACTTATTTTGGACCAGACATAAAGATGGAAGGAATGATGAAGAACTCCAGTGATGGGTATTTCTGTATCTGTCTGGTACTAAGAGATGTATGAATGTTCATAGCATAGTATATACAGTTTAAAGAGCAAGCCCCAAAGTTGGTATCTCTAAAGCATACCTGCCACAAGCAGAATTGCAATGTGACTTTCAAAACCAGCATCTTTCACACATTTTACATAATGCCCACCTCCCCTTTATATTTGCTGTAATACTCTGGACTCCCCCCTGCTAGTTTTCCTCTCCCGTGTCAGTGCTTTAGTTCTGCATCTGTCTGCAGCCCCTTGGCTTCCACAGAGTAAAATGGTCCTCGTTGCTTTGTTCTCTCATCTGTCCTCCTGAGAGCATGCTCCCACCAATGCTGGCCTTGTTCCCTACCAAATTCTGCAAACATTTTCTAACAGGGTTTTGCAGCACCCCTTGAGCCAAGCCTGCTCATTATATCTATATCCAGAACCTGCCTCTCTCCCAGGGGTGATTACCCTGAATTCTGTGCCACTCCTAGCTCTGCAGAGATCGTCTCTTCCTCACAGCCCTGTTTCTTACCATTCAGGTTAAAACTGGCCTAACCTGAGCTGATTAGTCTAGACTACTCCAGAAAGAGAAAAAGCAGCCTTCTCTGTCATTCTGGCATGGTTGCATGAGTGCATTAATCCAGCTGACCATTACCCAGGGGGGGTGAGGAGGATTATTCAAATCAATCCAATCAGATAGCCATCCCCATGCAAACAAATATTGCCTTCAGACCCTGTCCCATCCACTCTATCTCACCCACCATGTTCCTGTTGACTTAAAATAAATATCACTCTCCTCCCATCGCTACCAGAATGGAGAAAACATTCAGTGGTGGAGATGGAGCAGGGTTTACGAGGCTTCTCTCACCCCCCAAGAGTTATTACCCGGCATTATTAGGGACTGAGAACTGCTGCTCTAAGATGAGCTGAAATATGTTCAGCCTTGCTTATTGCAGCATTTTGGTTCCAAAAGATTAATATCAACGTATGCCTTAAACTCCAATAAAGCTGAACACAAACCCGTGGACAACTTCATCTGTTGTATTGGTGTTAATTAGTGAAATAGAGACAAATAAGATTTAGCGGTAGGCATCTCTGGAGAACAAGAGTACTTTAAAGGAGTTGTTTTTCCAGTGCTATCTAAACTACAAGAACAACAGCGAATTTGATTTAAAGGAAGAGAGAAAAGAGGCAGGCAGCTACTGTGAATGTGAATTGCTGGAGGAGAGCCGCACTTTCTCCTCTCTGGCTGGGGAAGGTTGCCATGTTGTAAATGCCAGGTACCCTGAGGTCCCAGCGGCCATTTTGCTCATTTCAGTACATGATTGCCCTGATTTATGTGTCAAATCCGAAAGAGATTTCTAGAAAATCTTCATTAGCCTTGCAGTTGTTGGCAGTCAGGAATGTCCTTGGCATAAAGAATGTGGCAGACGTTACAGAAAAATTAATAGGATAGTTTTCTGAAAGTACCATGAAACCTTTGAGAAGCCAAGGACACCTCAGTCCTCACAGGGAGAAGGAAAGAACAGAGTACACAGCCTCTTTACGGTGATTACACGATAACTCATCAATAACAGCCTCCCAAGTGCTCATCAGGTCCTTGACACTCATTTTGCTTTGTGCAGTAAAATAATTCTAAAACTAGCTCAACTGTAATCTTAAATCAAAGTTGAACACTTGCTAGGTGGGTGGGGGGAAGTGATAGTTTAAAGAAACCAAATTTTACAGAAATGCAATTTTTAGCTTGCATGAAAGATCAGCATGCACTAACATCTCCTTTGAGTCCAGAAGCATCTTGTAAGAATCTGAACACTTACCTTCTTTCTTGTTTTTCTTCTTTTTTTCTTTTTTTTTTTTTTATGTAAATATGTACCAGTGCCTTTAAAAAAAAAAAAGTTTTACATTGATGATCTAAAAGAAGGATCTGATCATTTAGACTCAGTAGCAATCCTCCTACGTCATAGAGGGGTTTTTAATTAACCCGATGTTCCAGCTATTTTAATTACCTTTGTAGTTCCAGGTAAAGGCAATATTCACTGCTTCCCAGCTTCAATTACAGAGCAGTGATGCTCTTCACATTACACCACAGTGCTTCTGTATTCCCATGGCTCAGGAATGGTTTCAAAAAAATTACTGTAAACATATCTGTTTGAATGAGGAAGTATTTTAAGATGAAAGACAGTGTGGGGGAGGAAAATATGGTGTTGATAATCTGTTAGGAAAAGGTGAAAAACCCAAACCCTGAAATGATGGATCAGTGAGCATTACCAGAAGTTTAGCTTTATCACTAAAATGCAGCTCATGGCCTTCATAATTGCTTGCTGAGCAGGGGCAGGGCATAATTCCTACATCCTATATAAAGGGCAATGCCTCTGCACGTCATTTGCCTTTATTTTAAAATAGAGTCTGAAGGCAATTTGTGTCACTCTGAGCCAAATAGTAGAGTCAAGGCTCAGATAGTCTGGTTTCAGCATAGCTGGCCTGGGTGGGGTCCCTTTGTGAGCGTGGAGCTGCCAAGCTCGATCACTGAGTAAGCAAGCCATGTTGTGAAATAAGTCTTCCAGGGCTCCATAGGACATATACTCTCTTTCATTAAATAACATACTGAATTGTCCCTAAGCCAGTCCTAGAGGGTTAGTGGTTTGGTAGCCAGCCAGCATCTTGTTATAAACTTTCTGGCACAAACCAGTAGTATTTGTAACAAATTCTATTGATGTGTTAATGTAAGGAATTTTGAAACACTCACTTGGATGTCCCAAAAGAGGATGAATTTCAGTGCTTTCATGACTTATTTCACGAAGAAGATCTTTACTAAAAAACATCACGTTAAGTCTCATGCTCAACAAATAAGCCAGAAAATCACTTGTCTGATTAATGCTGCATGGTGTCTTTTTTTCCAGTCAGTGGGATACCCATAAGCAGGTCACAAGTATCTTACATATATATATCTGATAAGTATTTTTTCCTCTGGCTTGATGATAACAGTTTGCACTCAGTGTAGCAAAATTCAAATATTGTTGCCTAATAGCTGTTTGCAATGTAACTCACAGGGTGCTGTTTTTCTACTGCATATTTTCCATAATTGCGTGGATATGGAAGAAATTCTGAAATGGCTGTTCCAGATGAAAATCAGGCTTTCTGTCTGTAAATAGTTGCATTACTGGATGCCCTGGTGTCCCTGTAATACCTTAGTGGAACTCAAGAGGCTCTGTACAGCAGTAAAAGCCATACTAGGGTATACGACTGAGTGCTTCTAGATTGGAAACTTGGTTTGGCAAATTCTTGTACATATGACTGAAATATGAAATATGGCTTTTGTAGCTGTGTGTTGCCCCAAAGGGGTGAGAATTAAACACATATTGTAAAACATTGTCAAGGATTCTAATTTCTTCTCTATAGGTAGGGCAATTATTCACATGATGGTTTGAAGCCTCCATGAACATTTGAGTCTGCTATGTTGTGCAAAAGACATCTGCAGTGGTGGTTTCCTTGCAGAGCTTAGGAAGGAGGTTTCTCTGACATCTGTATTTGACCAGAGAACTTGTCTAAGCACATTATGGCTTGTAAGAAATGTTGCTGCAAACCCAAACACTTTTTTTAGCAATAGTGCAGTAACGCATAATATCCAGAGTACCTCATGGTCATGAGATGTCTTTTCTGGGACAGCAGAAAGATTTCAGAAGGGTTCTTATGCATTTAGACAAAGAATGAAAGGCTTAAATAAAACACATGGAGATGTGGTGGCATCTGGTAATGTATATTAAGTATCCTGATTTATCCCATAGCAAAGTCAAGTGGTTCTCTTTTTTACCATATCTACAAGTTATGGTTAATTCTTGGTATCATGGAAATTTTTATGGTAGAAGTAGTGAAATAGGTTTTCTTTTCTTTTTTTTTTTTTTTTTTTTTTTTTTCTTATAGGAGTTATTGGATGCAATGATCTAGGTGGCTAATTCAAGGTCAGTGTTTAGGAGCCAAGGATGATGGTTAATTTTGGCAAAAGTTATTAATAAAACAAAACAGGTGCCCAGCACTACATTTTAAGGTCCTGGATGAATCAGCCTCCTTTCACAAGGAAATACAATATGGTGAGTCTTTTGCTAGGTTAGCTGTTAAGCTAGAAGCACATCGTTCACAGGGCTTACCTCTGTGAATGAGTTACATATGGAGAAAGAGTGAGTTTCTAACACAGTAGAAACAGTGAGTTGACTTACACAATAAGTGCCAGAGGATACCTCACATGGTGAAGGTGTCTGGGAATAGTCTTCTCTCTCCTTTTCTTTTCTTCAGCCTTTTTTTTTTTTTTTTTTTTTTTTCCCTGTGCTGCACATGGGTGTCCATGTTTTCAGGCTCCAGTTATGTCTATTCAGATGAGTACAGACAAATATAAGCACCTCTACTTGGACCTGAGGGTGTGTGAGCCAGCTTTTGGCCAGTTGTGTTAGCATTTCATTAGTGCAGTGTTGTTGCTGAGATGATTCATTCTTTCTCCCAGCAGGATTTGTTCACTCAGAGCGTGCTGTGGCCCCTGGGATGCAGCAGCGATCTGTCTGCAGTGCTCAGACTCCAGGCAAAGTCTGAACAACTGCCTGCGCTTATCCATGTGGATATAATTTGTGGGCTTTTGTGTGCAGGGACTTGGTCCCCTGCTTGAGGTGGGTGCACATGACTGCAGCCTGCTGAGGAGCTGCTAATAGACTAACCTATGTTGGAGATGACCTCCTACACTCCTGTTTTGTGAAGGCCAGGCCAACCTCAATTTTAGATTAAGTTTCTCAGAACCAGCCCAGCAGATTGCTGTATTGCAGTCTTCTCAACTAAGAGTGTCTCTGTGAAGCTGTACTAGCAAGAGCGCAGCCAGCAGGTTGCAGGTAGTGATTATTCCTCTCAACTCAGCGCTGGTGAGAGGTCGTTTGGAGAACTGAGTTCAGCTTTGTGTTTCTCAGTTCAAGAAGGTGCAGTGACCACCTGGAACAGGTCCAGTGGAAGGGCCACCAAGATGGCAGCAGACACTGCTTGGAAGACAGGAAATTCCAGGTGGTTGCTAAGAAATGTTTTGCACCGTATAAGCAGAAAATGCTGGAGCAGTTGACTAGAGAGGTGGTGGAGTCCCGATCCTCGGAGCTGCAACTCCATCCTCAGTGAGCTGATTTAGTTGATCTTGAGGTCACGTAGTCCAATTAGGTGACCTCACCTGGTTCTTTCTGGCATAAATCATTTTGTAACTCTGTAATGCACAATAGATCAGCATTGTCTTAAAAAGAACCCTGCACCTAATAGGCAAAGATGTGTGAGCACAAGTCTTTTTCTTGGAGAGAACTGAGAAAGTGGGAGGGAGGGAATGTTATAGTAGATGTACACAAGCTGTTTTTAATAGAATATGCTCCTTCCTATATTAATATATATGCAAGCAACAAGCAAGCGAGCAAATAAACAAACCCTAAAGCCAAACAAACCAACCAACCAACACAAACAAACAAAAACACCCACAAAGAAAACAACAAACAAAAAAAGAAGATAAAGCAAAAATTTTTAGATTGACGTTTTGTACAACTCAGTATAGTATTTGTCAGTCTCACTTTTTTTCTCATTTTTTAATTACTAAAACATGACAAAAATTTCCTAAATAAAAATGCATTCTAAAGCAAATTCTGAAATGTGCAAATGCAAAGATGCTGAAGTAAATCTTTTACTTTAAATTTCTTACCCTGTTTTAGCATCATTGTAATGGAAAGTGAGGCAGGACTTTGAGACACTGTCTAGGCCATCCTCTGATGGCCTGATTTAGACTGTTTTCAGCAAATGTACTCTCTCTCTGGTATGTTTTTGTCAGATATCTGGACACAGTTTCTCTACATCCTCTCTTCATGGCACAGTAAACTTCAACGAAGTCAATAGCTATCCTGGCAGCAAAGTAGAAATGAATGAGACTCTCTATTTTCAGACCTCTAAAACAGCCACTGAGCCATCCGTTGGAAAATACTGGTGTCAGGGAGGTCTTGTTAAGTGGCATTCCGTTTCCAAAGGGGCAGAGAAACAGACTACTGTATTCTTGAGCATTTCACGCTAACTTTCTCTGAAGTGACGAGGATGGCTTCCCTGGAGGGCAGCCTAACTGTGGGGGTGAGATTAAATAGCTGAATCTACCTCTCCTAAATACCTTGCCAAAGATATTTCTGCTTCTCTTCTCTGTTTCAGTGCCTGCTTGTTGGAACTTCTGCTAGCACTGAGGTTTGGTTAATGTGGTAGCAAGCACTACCGCCAGGGTCCCCTGCCACTTGAAAGTACATATTTAAAGGCAATCTTGAATCCGGAAGGGAAGAAGGAAGAGAGTGTAATGCTGTGCTGTTTCAGCTGCTAATTGTGCCCAGATTAGTTAATTAGATAATTAACATAAGAATGCTCTCTTTTCATATTAGAGCATCGTACATTTACAATAGAGCTGTTCATAAGTAGAGTGCTATGCTGTGGGAAACACTAATTAATTTTGCAAATTTGGACCTTTAATTGCTAAAGTGCTGTGCTTTCTCAATGTTTGTTTTAGAGTAATATTAACTGATTACTGTCTGTTCGGAGAAGTATTTATTCTCCCTGCCAGTTGGACACATTCCTCTTGCTGTTCAACCAGAATCCTAGCTTGCTTGCAATATTAACTTCAGAGTTACACTTCATTACACTTCAGAGGAGCCTGCAAGAGACAAGGGTATCTAAAAGCCCAGATGATTTGGATCCCTTACCCACAAAGAGCAGTGCATCCCATAATTTCCAGTTGTGACTTGTCCTAGTCGGATGTCTTTGCTGCCCGCACACTGGATTATTACAACAAAATTCATCCTGGCTTGAAAGCAGGATGTGAAAAAGATGCAGCTGCCAGATGCAGCCACCCGCTTCCTTTGCAGCAGTTCTCAGAATATATCAATCCATGCACCAGGCACTTTGCTGCCTCCCTAATGATCTTTCTGGGTCAATTTTTGAGTGCTGGGGCTGGATTCACAGAGGCACTTACGTGAGTCGAGGGAAATGTCAGCAATGTCCGCACAACCTTGATGGCCTCCGCCTTGGATCCCAGCTCCCTCTGTCTCAAGAGGATTAGTTTATGGGTAGCTCTGCAGCCCAGGCACCATACACACCTCCTTTGGAGGCTGTACCACTGCTTAAGAAAAATTCAACAGTTATTGAACCAGAAAGGAAGCAAGCCTTGATGGGAGTCTCTTGCCCATTAAGATTGGCATTTGCTTAGGTGAAGGGAAAGGGGGTTGCTCCTTGCTCCAAGGCTGCTTTATGCAACTCGTGCAAAACTTTTGAGGTAGGAAATCAGAGCATAAGTATTCCACATCTTCAGTGGATACTCTCATCACTTAGTTATCGAATAGGTAACCAGTTGTGGCCATTTCTCTTATGTCTGTGGAAATGGCCCACCATTAGCACCCTGTTCTATCTGTGCAAAGAAACACAAAAACCATCTAAATTATGAAAAAAAAAAGGGAAAAAAAGTGATGCCTTGTCTGTTAGGAGCACCTAAAAGGTGCTAAGGTGCTTCATTGGAACATTGGACAATCAACAGTGACATGAAACAAAGATAAATGCTGGGTTCTGCATCTAGGACAGAGTAATGTTGAGCACAGGTACAATCTGGGAGACAAGCGGCTGGAGAGCAGCTCAGCAGAAAGTCATCTGGGGGTGCAGGTCAACAGTAGGCTCAACAGGAGTCAGCAGCGTGTCCTGGCAGCCAAGAAGACAAAGCACATTATGGGGTGCGTTAAACACAGCATAGCCAGGTGGTCAAAAGAGGTGATTCTCCTGCCATGTTTTGTGTTGGTGCGTCCTTATCTTGACTATTGTGTGCAGCTCTGGGCTCCACGATGCAAAAAGGATGTTGAGGTCTGTGAAAGTGTCCAGAGGAGGGCAACAAAACTGGCAAAGGGGCGGGAAGGCATGTCCTATGCGGAGGGGGGAGGACACTTGGGTTGTCTGGTCTGGAGAAAAGGCAGCTCGGAGGAGACCCCGCTGCTCTCCACAACTTCTTGAGGACGGGAAGGCGAGAGGGAGGTGCCGGTCTCAGCCCTCTGGTGCCCGATGACAGAACAGGAGGCAACAGCCACAAGCTGTGCCAGGGGAGGTCCGGACAGGAGAGTAAGAAACATTTCTTTACCGTGAGGGTGGTTAAACACTGGAACAGGCTTCTTATTGAGGTGGTGTATGCCCCATGCCTGCCAGTATTCAAGAAGTCTTTGGAGACTGCCCTCATTAATATGCCTTCTCTTTTTGTTAGCCCTGAAGTGGTCGGGCAGTTGGACTGGACAATCTTTGCAAGTCCCTTCCAGTTGAGCTGTTCTATTCTATTGTATTTTTCTACTGGTTGACAGAGCTGCAACAGAACCCAAGCCAAAGTATTCACTGCATTACACAGAGAGCTTAGCTGACTAACTCATCACATTTTCGTCTAATCTGAACAGAAGACATCTATGCTGCTTTTTAAGTATAGCCCATAATTCTTATTTTCAAATTTTCTGGTGTGTGAGAACTGCCTCAACTGAATAAAAGTTTTACCTGGCTGAAGAGTTTCAAGTTAGCCATTTAGTCAGTAAACCTGTGTCAGCAAAACTCAGGTACCAAAACTAACTACAAGGACAGACTCTAAATAAGCATATTCCACCTTTTCCATGCCTTCCACTATTTTTTCCAGTACCTTAATCAGCTTTGACTAGAGAAATAGAATAGAAATGAATAAAAATACAGGCCGAGTAGTTGCGTGCGATGTTATATTTAAAGAAAGCTCAGTCATCTTCAGAACTGAACACAAATCTCTCCTCTGTGATATTTGCAAGGTCCCCCAAAACACCTTATACCTCAGCAACCTTCCTAGAAGAAAGAGAAACAAGAAGAAAATATGTCAGTAACTGTGGGATGAAGATGAAGGGTGTGGAAAAAGGCCTTTAGTAAGGGAGGGGTAACATGACAGTAGAAACTACATGATACACATGCTTGTTACTCGTGTTTTGCTTTCTGCGTAAACTGCTGCTGTTTTCATTGCAGGCTTTAAGATACAATCATTCACTGAGGCAACAGTTCAAAGCTGCCAATTTGAAGACAAGACTTTGCCCAGTAGCAAAAGAAAATGAAGAATTCAAGCATAAGTCCGAATCAGATTACAAGGACCTTGAAAAACCTACAGAAAATTATGGCCTGCTGATATGAGCCTTTTAATTGAAGTAAGGAAAGAAACTAAGATACAGATTTTGCTCTTTGCCTGCTGAGCTAGTCCTATTGATTCCAGGTAGGATATACATTAAGTACCATAACAGGTTTTATATAATTACAGTATTCATCCCTTGGTAGCATACTTTTCAGGGTTTGTGTCTTGAATTATATCCTTTCCTTTAATTTTTTTTTCCAGTGGTATAAAATTTTGCAAGCATGAAAAGGCTGTGTGAAATGTTTCAAAGACACGTCTTCAATGCTTTTTTTTTGAGGATAATTATTTGGTCTTAAATACCTAGTCCATCCAGTGAGATCCTATAATCCTTTCTAAGTCTTTGGATTTCTGTACCAACAAAGTTCACTTTTGAGGGAGTGCGGGGCAGGATGTGGGATACATGTCCTTGTTTTATTATACTCTGAAGATATGTCTACATCTGATTATGAGGTTTCTGAATAGCTGCTTTCATCTGCCTTTTCTTTTACTTACAGTATTTTCCCTGAAGCAAAGCCCTTCACTTGCTCCGGCTCAGTGTTTTCCAGTGTTTGTTAGTCTTACTGTGCTTGTTTTGTTTCTTTGAAAACATATTCCACAACCTTTGGAGGCTTGCACTGGCTCTGGTACAGTCATCTTTACTCATGGAGGAAGGAAAGCAGCAATGTGCAGAATACAGCCCTTTCCTATTTATTTATTTTTTGTAGTAGCTATACCAGCCAGGGGTGAGGATAGTTTCTCTGGATGGGAATATTTAGGTGGAATCCAATATTGCAACATGAAGCAGTAAGGCTTGTAGATACAGTATTTTCTCTTGTGTGCTCTCTCTTGCATGTACACACAAACGTGTGCACTTTCTCTTGAAATAGGTAATTCAGACAGTATATATGCAAAAGGATCAGTCATATCTTTCCTGAGGCTCTTAGATTGTACACATGCACAGGTCTTTGTGGTAGGAAACAATAAAAATATAATACAAAGTGTCCTATTTGTATTGATGCTCATTGGAGACATTTTTTGCTCTTCCCACCAGAGACAAACTTGTGCTCAACTAAGGCTGTACCTAACAGGGGAAACCTCTGTTCATATTGAACTAGTTCGTTTAGATGTAAATTTTATTTTTATTTTTTACTGGCAGAAACACTAGTGTGAATCTATTTTAAATTAACAGAAAAATGTCCTAGCTTGTACGGTTTAACTTTTTTTGGGAGGGACAGGCAGAAGCACAGTTCTATCAACAGGAGCTACATCACTATGAAGAGAGTTTCCTGTCTCATTACAGTGGAAAACACTTCTTGGTGTCAGTGAAACTTGAGTGGGAGTCCTGCAATTACTGTGGGAGTATGGGGAAAGGTGTAACTGTGGAATTAATAATGTGCTAAGAAGGAAAGAGTGTTCTAGGAAAGAATTGTCAAAAGGTATTGGTGACTGAAGGTGAAAATATAAGGCAACTCTGAGTTAAAATTTTGGCAGAACATTTCTGTGTGAAAGGCAGGCTATTTATGGCAGCTTCCCGAGGAATTAGTGACCTTTGAAGTTGTGCTGAAGTGGCAGAAGCAGCAGAGTGACATTTGTTGTTTTATGTAGTACTGATTCAGACACGCAATGTTGACTTTATCAAGACATTCTCTTTTGGTCTAGTTTACTCAATCACAACAGTGCCCTGGCAAAGACAAATAGATATAGAAATGGGTAATAAAGAAATGCTATGAGAAATACAATTTCATAGTATTTCTAATTCACTATTTCATTTCTAAGGGTTAGATTTTACTTTTTTTTTTTTAAAGTCTGGAGATCTTGTTGATTTTAGTTTATTTGGGCTCAGACGCTGAAGCAAGGTAGAGAGGCCCACTTTGGTACAACTGATGGAAGAAGTCACCATTCTCATATACTCATCACTTTCTGCAGTGATGATTACTGTCCCCAACAATTTGCAAATTAAAGTCGCTTAGCTAACTTAATTGATTTTTCCTGAAGTAAATTAAAAAGTGCTCTGTTGGACTGCCCTGCCAGCCCTCCAGTGGGGGCTGTAGCCTCCAGAAGAGGGGTGATTTGGTTGGCACATCTGGACATGTAAAAGGACTTCTGGCTGTTCCCTATAGAAAATGAGGAAATTTGCTGTTTGTCTAACCAGTTAGTTAATTTTCCTTGGACACTTATATTTTTTAAAAAAGCTATTTTGTTATCTCTAGATTATAGCCAACATAATGTACTGTGCTCATTGTGTTTTGTTGTTGTTGTTTGTTTTTAATATTGTGACCACTTTTAGCTAGAGCAAGAAATAATTAAAATGATCAACACTTTTGCTATTACTTGTCCTCTGGAGAATGCTGTGATGTTGAAATCAAAATGTCCTTCAAGAAAATATTGATTTGAAAGAGATCCGGTTTTAACAAATCACTTAAATAGAGTTGATATAATGCTTTATGAAATTTATGGAATAGAACAATATAATTTATTGTTTTAATGTTACTTTTTGAAGTTTACTTTAATATTTGTGCTGAAATAAAATATTTTGTCTGAGGAGGAATGGATTGACCCCAAATGCCTTTTACTTATTTAAAATAAATAAATAAATAAATAAAAGTAACAAATTATATTTATGTTGATTTACTCTCAGAATAATATAAAAAAATGCAGTCTTGTATGAAACAAGAATACAAGTTACTATGCATCTGTAGAAATGTATGAATAGGCAGATAGTATAAGTGACCTCCTGAGGCCAGTGGTTCCAATTTTAAGACCCTAACGTGTTAGTTTTAGGTGGATGGCTAGTTTGATAAGAGTACTTGTGTGGATGCTACTGTTAAGCAAACATTTTTATACTGTGATTACATTAAAAAGGTTTCTTGTTTTCATATCTGTATGAACTACATCAATAACCCCAATTAGCTCCATCAATAAATTCCCCTGGTAAAGCTTCCTAGTGTGCGCAAAACCTAAATGCCTGCAGAAGCATGGAAAGTTTGCTTCTTGTTCCATTTAGCTGGGTGAAAATCTGACTTAACTCAGTTTTGCTCACTTAGCCTCATTCCCTTGTAACTTGTTAAAGACAATGAAGCACAAATTCTGTGAAGTTTCTTTTACAGAGGGACTTAATGAAAAGCTCATATTATTTCAAGCCTTCAGAAGGCACAAACTGCTGCTCTGAACATGTTGAACCCTTGTTTATTGTGAACTTCTTATAAAAGGGAGAGAAAGTCACACTAAAGATCCTGCTGTGCGAGAGGACAACACAAATGACTACAATACTCAGAAGACAAATGAGCATACAAAAGGGCACATTAGTAATTGCGACCTCTCTTTATTAGGCACTGTCCTATTCAGCACCATAATTTTGGTAGTAATTGCTACTAATTGTTTTAATTTCTCCCTCCTGAGCTTTCCTAGAGCTCATACCATGAGGTCAGTTTTCCTTGGCTGCTTCCAAATATGATAAATGCAAATTTTATTTTTATACTTGAGTCATGACTTTGCGGAAATGCCTTCTTCATCTCTTTGTGCCAGTACAGAAAGGAAGCAGGAGAAAATGCTAGAGGCTCCATTGCTTTGCTTTGATCCTTCTATTAGAATTATTAAAAATGAAGCCTTTAAGTAAACAGCTGTAAAAATTAAACTTCACCACTGCATGGGCCTTATAGGAACCACAGTGTCTGCTATAACAGCTGTCTGACACTGAGGCATCAACTTCATCCTCAGGTTAGGGCAGGAGGAGCAGTAATCACATTTTCCCAGTGCTGTGCCTGACCAGATTCATCCCATCCAGTCACCCAGTGATGCAGGACAGGTGTTGCATTACTCTGCTAATGCCTTATTGCTTCTGGAGTCCTACTTGGCATGGAGCTCCATCTCTGCTTGGCCAGAGGTGGAAACTAGGAAGAGGGTAACAACGGTACCAGGGTGGCAACCTGCTGAGGTTGATGCTGGATCCTCCATTCTCAGGTGTCCTCCTGTCAAAGTGAAGGGCTTTCTGAAAAGAAAAGAAAAGAAAAGAAAAGAAAAGAAAAGAAAAGAAAAGAAAAGAAAAGAAAAGAAAAGAAAAGAAAAGAAAAAAAGAAAAGAAAAGAAAAGAAAAGAAAAGAAAAGAAAAGAAAAGAAAAGAAAAGAAAAGAAAAGAAAAGAAAAGAAAAGAAAAGAAAAGAAAAGAAAAGAAAAGAAAAGAAAAGAAAAGAAAAGAAAAGAAAAGAAAAGAAAAGAAAAGAAAAGAAAAGAGAAAAGGAAAGAAAAGAAAGAAAAGAAAGAAAAGAAAGAAAAGAAAGAAAAGAAAGAAAAGAATTAAACACAGATGATAACTATGTTAATCAGCTAAGATGAGCACACTTGATCAAGAGAGGCTTTCTGGCCTTTAATTTCATAAATCTATAGGAGGAGAAGGGAACTAGATGAAAATACAGAAAACATTCTAAATCTGATCAGTTAATTTCTCTGTAAGGAAAGTTTAGAACAAGTTCTTTTTCCTTTTTTTTTTTATTTTTTTTATTTTTATTTTTTCTATTTTTTCCCTTGGTCTCCATTCCCTCAGTTAAATTAGATACCTATATATCATTCTTTTCCACTACAAAATAACTTTAATTAGCTCTCCTATGGTGTAAAACCTTTCCAGCTTAAGAAACATAGTCACATTAAATGTCCATGTTTTAGGGTTTGCAGCTGCCTGAACTAGTGAGGCAGCCATGGAAAACAAAAAATGCAAAACTGAGGTGGGAGGAGGGTTTTGATTTGGATTCTTCCTGGTGGGAACAAGTCATGAAACAAATGTTCAGTTTCAAGATTTGGAAAAATTATAGTGTTTTTTTTTTTGGTTTTTTTTTTTTCAGATTTGCTTTAGAAGCAACTGGGTATGAGCATGGTATCTCAACAATAGGCACTGCCTTTGAATTGTAGACTGTGACTTTGAGAAAGTCACATAAAGGCAAGAAGCAGGGTTTAGCTTGCCAAAGAAAAATAACTCTAATCTAAATGGCATGGAGTCCTTTGAGTTTTTTGTTTTATGTTTTGCTCTTTTCATTTTCAGTCTTTGAAACAGAAATGAAGAAAATCCCTAAATCTGTTGACTGGCAGAAAAACAACTCTTGCAGACAAAGGACTCGCATTAATACATGTGGGTACTGCTGATTTCAGTAGGACTGCTCAGTTCAAATGAGGACAAATTAATATAATCAGTTTTCATCTTTGGTGCAACTGGGAACTCTTGGGCATCTGATTATGGGTTGGCAGCACTTTTATGGAAATTTATCAGCCTGCTTTGAACTTTGCTAACTTCCACTTCCACTAGCACAGTGATCATGTTGATAAGGGGCCTCCTGGTACTATGTTCACACGTCAAAATTATGTGCCTTGTCAGAGCAGTGAGGTTGCAGTTTAAAACCTGTGATAATGAAGCTTTAACCTGAGCTCCTTCCCCTCACTGCATTAGACCTTATACAAGACACTTTGTATTTCACAGGTATCAGGCAGTTGCTATCAAGATTGGAGCTCTACTGAATATCATTCTAATGGCTGGCTATCCATATGCAAGCCCAGTTCAAAAATGCAATCAAAGGGTAGGCTCTGCCATTTATACTCATTTTCAAAGATCTTTTGTTCCACAAAAGGTTTCTCTTGCCTCTGAGACATTATACTTCCAAATTTCCCCAAAGCTAGATTTCGTAATCATGTAGTTGAAACAGAAAACCCCCACAACATAAGGCTTTCTTTTATCTTTAGTATTCACTGTGACTTAAATTGGCATTGTTTTTTTTTTTTGTAGAGGAAGACAAACAAATTCCTACAGCATGAAAGGAATCATAATTGATCAATAGTACAGCAACATTATTAGAAATTTATGTACTTAGAAAATAGATGTTATCTTACGGAATTGACAACAGAAACAGTACTGCTACTCACAAAGGCTCTTTTTGGAGATAAAACACAACATTCCTAACCTACCACAGACAGTGGCATGTTATTCCTTTAATATCCCAGGAGTATCCTACTAATTTTCTGTGAGATAGCTGTTCCTATTATCATGATTATAAACTGTACCTTTCTTTGCCTAATTAACCAAGACTGTGAGAGTGAAAAAACACGTCATTCTGCTGAAGTTCTGTCCAGCCTTCATGTCTTGCTCCTCACCTGAGTAAACCTGGAGTGAATGCAAATTCAGACCTTGCTTTTAGGTCCATCCTCACCAGAAGACGAATAAAATTCTGACTCAAAGGTAGGTCAGTCTGGTATGTTCTATATTTGGCTTAAATATATTTGGTGGGCAGAAGGATTTCTCTTCCTGTCTCCTGATGGAAGGAAGCCCTGGTGGGGGTTGCATGGGCTTCTGGCAGTGCCAGCCCCCACTGGTGGCATGGGACAACTGAGGGCATCACCAACTCTATGGAGCTGGACTACCCGTACCAAAAAATGACGCAGTCATAAACGGAAAGCAATATTCAACATGCAGCTGGGAGCAGAAAGAAAAAATGTCTTTGTTGTTATTGCCCCATTTAAACATCCTGGCTCAGATTTTTGGGATATGCTTTGGTTGCAACATGTTGTGGCTGAGGAAGGCACTCAGCAAAAGCTAGTGTTAAGCTATCTTTAGACTTCATCAGTTCTGCCTGGCCGGTCTCTCTTCCAGCATTTTGTGCTCATCCTGGCCATGGAGAGCAGCTCTGGACACTGAAATGTGCTGCGCTGCAGGTGGAGAGGCCAGAGAGGCAGAGAGAGGGGAACTGCAGCGGGGACTATAAAGCTGTGCCTGCACTAGCAAGTGATGCAGTGTGATAGGAGCCGGGTGAAACAGTGCTGAGGGCACAGGGTCTCCACCAGGAACTGGAAGGGTGTTTTGGTCTCTGCCCCGAGGGGACAGATGGATGGATGGATGGATGGATGGATGGATGGATGGATGGATGGATGGATGATGGGGCAGCCCATTGCCTGTCTCCACTGCACGGGGGAGGCATCCAGCACTGGGGACTCTGCAGACAAGCAAGCATGCAGTAAGCGCTGCTCAAGAGACCCTCTCTGGGGTCCCTGGTCTCAGCTATAGCGTGGGTGGAGGCTCTCCCTGGCCCTTCTGAGGATGCTTAGGGACCCAGCCTGCCCACATTCGAGCTTTGGTTTCTGTTCCACTGTTAGAGGCATGCATGGGGGAGAGGAAGGGAAGTTTGTTCCTCACTTCCCAGGTGCTGGTCCAAAATCTATCTTCATAAATGAAAAGAATAAACACACTTTTCTGATGGAGACTATTGTTCATCCAAAGATGTGATTGGAAATTCTTTATCTTTGTTCCACTGAAAAAAAAAAAAGAAAACCACAATTATATTTGTGATGAATGTTTTGAGACATTTGCTGACTGCATGATGAGACAGCTACCTGCATAGGATTATTTCTGAGAACTCATGAAATACCACATCTTAAGCAAGTCCTGTAAGCCCTATTTTTGCTATTTTATACCTAGATAAAGCAAATATAAAGTCTGATTCTATTTAGATTATCCCAGTCAAAAGTATATCAATGAGCATGTCGCTTATCGGGTTATAAATGCTGGGATTTTTATGACTCTTGTAGGCCTGCTTTTGCAGACCAGCAGCAGTCTGTACCTCAACCTCCATTACTGCATTAGCTCTGCACCTTTGCTGCATGCAAAGTTTTTTTAAGTGCCTTTGCTATAGCAGCCATTAACAGCTTTATTGCCTATAGGAAACGACACTCTGGGATGTATTTCTTTAGTCTGCTGCAATGAGATCTGTACCTGATGACTACTTGGAGACAAAGAGCCATGTCAAAAAGCAAGAAGCAGCTTGAGAAAGTAGTGGGAAAATACTACTTTGCTCTGAGCAATGAGAGAGTTTAAAGCATCTAAGTGCTCCATGCTGAATACAAGATAAGAGTGCTTCCAGAGAGGAAAAGCAATTCAATCCATACACTGGTTGTACAAGGACAGGCAGACAGCTTAGAGGTGTGATTCTAAGGAGCCAAAACCCACACAGAAAGCATGTACAGGTTTCCTGTAAGGTTTTCCATGTTTCTGGAAAACACAGTTTCTCCTAGTCATCTGGTATGCAGAGAGATTGAGTCTTGCATTTCAGAATGCAAGGCTGAGGTTTTGAAGATGTGAAAAAAACACATAGAAGCAAATACGTATGTATGTGCATGCAGTTTATATAGATACAAATAAACCTCATAACCCCAGCCAGCATTTCAAGTAAGCTGTCCCTCTTGACATGTGAGGTGATGATGTGTCTGCATTTCACAGCACACCAGCTCCTTATTTCATGCCACTGATCCCCACTTGGGGCTCCAGCCAGGACAATGACCTTTAGAAACTTCACAGCTGGTCTTCCCCACATTTTTTTTTTTTTTCTGAAGCATTTTACACTTGAAGAAAGGACTTAGTCTGTAAGTCACTGGGATGTAAAGCAAACCTTGCAGCCATGTTGCTGGTATAGGCAGAAGGGAAATATTGGTTAAAGGCTAGGAGCGAGGGAGAGAAAGGAGAGGAAGGAGCGTATGTTGGGCACTGCTGCATTAGGAAGGAATTAGTGACAGGTGGGGAGAACATGCACGGCAAAGAGAAAGAATATAAAATAGCTAGTCACCGGTTTTACCACAAAAGCCAGGCCTGTCTTGGCAGTTTCTGCCACTGAAGAGAATTAGACAGAAACAGTCTCCCCAAGCATCCTATGATGCCATCTGGCTTATTACATAGGAAATCCCCATTGGCAGTCTGTTTTTTTTTTTTTCCTTTCCCTTCTCTTTCTCCACAACAGTCTGAACGAGTGCCAAGATTATTTCCCTCTCTCATGCTCCCTCTCTTTGGCATTGAAATATTATTCTATAGAAAGGGGAAATATGCACTATGCTGGCTTAGATGAAGGCAGCAATTTAAGAAGCAGGAGTCTTTTGCAAGCCTGAGAGGGAAGCTGGACTGATAAAGGCGATTAAGCAAGCTGAGACTCTTTTGATGAACAAACTGAACCATCTTTGCTGCTGAAAAAGTAGAGATAGAGCTGATAGCTCTGCTATACTCTCTGCTGCTTGCCAGGAGAACTATCTACTTCCACTATTAGCCTAAAGGGCAGTGTAGGAAAGGAAAGTGAGTCACCGCATAGGAGGAGTTCAGGTGAGACGAGGGTAGAGTGAGCAGGGAGCAACACTTTATTACAACTCTGCAAATTACCCACTGTGGGCAATTACTTTGTCACCTACTTGTCTTTTCTGCAAGATTTCCTTCCCTGAGATTAGCAATGTGCATGCACAACAGTGGTCTGCTTCTGACAGGAGAAGAGTTGTGAGTAGTGTGGTTAGTTTTAATTATTTTTCAGTGCAACATCCATATTAGATGTAGAACAGAGCTGATTTAAATTACAGCTTGTCTGAAAACTGTGATTGACCTGCAAAAAGGTCCTAACATGTTTAAAAAGATGATTATACTGGAGGAAAATGTTGAACATTTTGCTAGATACTGAATATTAATTCTTATCCTAAATACCTAGGTCTGCGTGTGCGTGGACTCACACGCAGAACTAAATTTTTAATATAGAATTTTTTTGTCTTTTTTTTTTTTTCCCAGGTGAATACCTATTTTGTAAGAAGCTCATAATCTCAGTTGCATTTTCACTGCATAACTCCTTGCAATGAAGAGCAGCAAAATGATATTTTACTCAAGCTAATAATTTTCACGCCAGTTTGAGATGTTAATGAATATTTTGTAAATGATGAAGAATATGTATGGTACCTGTATATGTCCTGCGTGAAAGTCTATCCCTTTATTTTTGATCTCACATTATGGTCCTGGTACAATACAGATCTCTTCAATCTCTGTTGTCATCACATCATATGTAATCTGTGGGATAGAAGCAGGACTGTCACATCTCCCTCTCTCCTCCTATTGTTCGTCCAGTCATAAAAACAAAGATTTGTCCCTTAGCCATGCTACTTTTTGAAGATTGCAGTTCAATTGCATTCTTGTTGTGTTTTCCCCCTTCTTTCCTGTAACATAACAGGCACTGAAGTGTTTGCTTTAAAAATACAGAACTTGTTCAAAGCAGTTATGTTGCACATAAATGATCTATCGATGCTGAGCTATCTAGGGCAGGGGGTATTTAACAAACATAGGAAAAAAAAGCAGTGCGCTCAGCAGGTTTGAAAGAATTGTCTCAAATGTCTGCAAAGCAACTATTCATATGTTAACACTAGGGTTTCTCGGCTTTGAAGCGTGCTGTAAATGTATTAAGTGTATTGGCTAAAGTTGGTTTGTTTGTATGTTTGTTTGTTTGTTTGCATTTTGAATCCGTGGTGAAAGTTCCTGTTATTTATTTTATATCTTTTATATCTTTTCTTTATCATCCATATTTAAATTCAGAAAACATTAGCAACAGTTCCAGGAAGAAAAAGCTTTATCCTACTACAGAAAAGGAACTAAATGTTTAAATGAGGTATTTTGGACATTCTACCACTCTGTGGAAAGAAACATAGCGGGGGGGGGGGGGGGGAGGGGGGTTGGCGGAATATTAAAGAGGAAATGGTGTGTAAATAAAGAAAGGAGAGCTATGTTATCTCCTGACAGATTTTGGTTTTGGTCTAATCTACATCCATTTTATTTATTAATTATTTTCTACTGCTTTGAAAGTTTCTTGTGATGGATTTCAGCTCTCCACTGAGAAACTTCACCTGCCTGTGAGGGGACCTGGTTTTACACAGGTGGCAAATACCTGGGGCAGGTCACTGAGGTTGGCCGAGTGGTGCCAGTGTGCAAGCAGTACAACACCACAGAGCTGAGTGAAACTTCGATCTATTTAAAGCCAGCAAGGTCGAGGTCAGGATTCAGAGGTATCCTTGTGGGGATGCCCCTTAAGGCCTTTGTGCAGTGTAATCTCATGGCTAGGAGATTGATGGCTTGCCTACTGCACTGAGCACTTTGCAAATCTCAGCAAATTATGGTTTGGTGAGCCCAGCAAATAGTGGTGTTGTCTACAGCGTTCAGTTTTCCCCTTCCACCATAAAACCTTGCCCCAGGTGAAATGCTACAGCAGGACCTGAGTTTGTTCTCCTAGACCTCACCCTGTTTTTTTATTTTTATTTTGTTCAAGGGGAAAACTCCATGGCAGAGCTTGGGAGCAAACCCACACTGATGAAATATGGGCCATCAGTCACCAAGACCTGCAAGCCATCTGAGGAGCTGTGTGAGCTGTTAGTAGAGATGTACCCAGTAATAATAAAGACTCAAGTTCTTTATTAGAGGTTTGGTACTGTTTGATCTCCGTTAGTCAATACATGGATCAATACCTGAGTAACTCTTTCCATGAAGTCTGAAAAATTAAAAAGAAAGGCCAGCATCTAACCTGACAAACCGTAGGTCCAAAGCTAATCCAGAAGTTAGCTTATTCAAATATAATGAGCTGCCAGTGGTTTGAACAAAGCTGATAAGTTTTTGATAAAAGGCCATGGATTATTGCTTTTACTCAGTTATATCACCCTTGCAAAAGACAAATTGCTCAAAACGGAGGACAAATGTGCTTCCTTAGAAGTGTCTTCACAGCGAATGTATGCAAAATTAATGAAATAAATGAAAAAGAAACGTATAATAAACAAAATTGTGACATTTATGTGCAGAAGGCATATAAAAATTGCCTTTGCAATAGAAAAGACATCTTGATTGTGAAATTGGCTGCTGCTGGAATAGCACGATTTTAGTAATCTCTCTATCCCAAGCACAATATTTTATTGCTATTTTCCTTCAAATCCATCACTCAGTTTACTCAGCTATAGGAGTTTTCACAAACAAACATTGTACCAACTGTATTAGTAATTTATATCTGAT
Organism: Anser cygnoides; assembly: GCF_040182565.1. Lineage (NCBI taxonomy): Eukaryota > Metazoa > Chordata > Aves > Anseriformes > Anatidae > Anser > Anser cygnoides. Next base: position 15,462,471 of record NC_089876.1, on the reverse strand, counting down.
AAGAAATGAAAATATTCATGGATTTCTGCAAACCATGTGTACGTTGCTGGAAGTGTGGCAGAGAATGAAGAATACTCCCAAGTATCTGAAGGTATTTGTTCTGTTAACTTTAAAAAGAAATACAGATTTTGGAAACACATGGGATCTAAATGTTGACTGTTGCAGTCTGAAGGAGTGCAGCTCATCTCTGGGAAATAATAAAACTTTCTGATGTCATCAGCAGCACAAACCCTTGTTGCTCCCTCATTCTTCTCTCTTGAAGACAAGGAGATCTCCAGATACTTCATATAGATGTTGTGCCTGGAAACAAGGTGGGTGCAGAAACTGGGCCAAATTGGTCACTGAAATTTGCTTTTACTCAGAACAGACACTTACAACTTGGTTAGATGTGCAAGCCTGGCCTATGCCATGGTCAAATCTCCTTGCAAGCTGTGCACATTGCAGAACCCTCTCTGCCTATGTGAAAATGCAAAGTGACATCGTTTAGGTTGCTTTAGCTGTAGCGTGGAATTTGCACTGCAACAGGGAAGGCGAGAATGGATTTAGTCACTGCAATTACAAATGGCTAGATACAGCTTTTTCGGGAAAAGAAAAAATAAAAATGTGCCCACCCCTTAAGATAAAGGCTGGATGCAGCCTGTGCTGGTGTATGTGGGACCCCTGGCTCAGGACTACTGCTGGCACAGCTCCATCCATGCACAGGGCTCAGCCTGGTCTCCCAGCCTGCCTGAGACCATGTAGGCAGTGGGACGCTGATACCGAGATCAGCGCTAACGAGGTGTGGGTGGCTCCTTCCCTGCATCGCTTATCCCAAAGCACCAGAGGAAGGCCAGCTCTTACTGCCTCCTGCAAATCCAACTGGCTGGAAAAAAACAGTGCGCCGTGCCTCATTGTAGCTGCTGCTGAATGGGGAGTTCCAGGATGGTCTTCATCCTTCAGAGTGCAATCACGTTAAGAATAGTTTAGATCTTTCTCAGCACTCTCTGTCCAAATATTTTGTATGTACTGTAGCTTAGCAATGCCTCCCAGGAAATATTACGCTGTCAGTGGGCAAACAATTGCTTAGCTTGAAAGAAATGTAATTATTTAAGGCATGCACAAATGTTTTTGGCTGCATGATGCCGTAACATTATTAACTGTGGGGGAAAAAGAGAGCTAGCTCTATTTTAGAAACTATATTGCCATTGTCCTAAAATGCAAAATAGCTGTAAGTCCTATCCTGACCAGAATTCCACATTTGCTCTTGATAGTAGATTGGATTTCAGAGTAGGATTAAGTAAATAAGTCATATTAAAATGACAAAATGGGTAAATAGAATATAATGTGAAATGAAATGTAAATTGGATTTAGGCAAACACTTTTATACAGACCTCCCGTCAAACCCTATCAGACTGCTTCAAATTCCTACTGTGATTTCTGCTCGCAGTTCTATTACATGTTGCCACTCAAGGGCATTTGATGTTTTCTCTCTCTGGAAATTCATTTGCATTTAAATGATTTGAAATAATCATAAAAGCCAAGTGCTATGAAGTTTGAAATTAGTTACTGTCTATAAATTGCAATGCCATTAAAAGATGATTTTGAAGAGCTTTGCTGTCTCAAATGTATGCAGATTAAAATCTAACAAAGTACACCTTGTTACAAAACTGTAAAGAATGGTGTGACATGGACTTAAATTGATTTATTCTCCTACTAGTGCCTATAAACTTTACATACTTGGGTTTCTTCTGAAAGTGGAAAAAAAACTTTCATTTTCCTGCTGAATCTGAGCCAAATTCTGTTCTCAGATGGGGTTTCATTGGGTGTATCTGACACCAGCACTTGGCCCTTCGAGTTTAATCTATCTGCTCTATTAAATTTCTGGAAATGCTGTATGAATAGTTGGGTCTCATAATTTTTTTATGGTGGGAATGAAGGAGTGGGATCAGGAACAATGGAGGCCATTTATGTTTGGCAGTATGTGTATATGTATATGTATAGATATTCATTTTTTCCCCCTCTCCCATGAATTCAGTGTGCTCTTCTGGTGGGTGTTCCTACAGGGTCTTCTCTCTGAGGCATCTGGTGCTCCTGGTAGGTCACCCTGCAGCTGGCCTCACCTTTCTCTTGCCAATGGAAAGCTAAAATCCATTTAGGAGCACAAACACATTTCAAAATGCTGAAGTCCTCTTTGAAATAGAACTCTTTTCTCCATCCACTCCTAGGTTGGCTTAGGCAGTACAAAGTTGTCACCTCGTAAGTTCATCTTTCACTTTGCCTTCCCTAGCACTGTTCAATTTTTTAACCTACTCCTGCTCTCTTTGAGACCTTATTGTAGTATACAGACTAATATAAATTCCTACTCTCTCTTTGTTTATACCATTGGGATACTATAACTTTACATCTTTGGATTCCAGCAGTACATTCCAAATGCATTTTCCTAGCCCCAAATCATTTTAAACGGGCTTAACTGCCTATATACACTAAACTATGTCTAGTTGTATAACTTGATCATAAGATGTTTGTAACAAGGAAAGCAAAGCTGCCTTGGTTAATAGGTCTCAGAACCCAGGGATGGAATTACCTCTTTATAAACATATTTACGTGTGCATTTTTATTATTCAGAAGAATGAAAGAAATGTGCTTCACACTGTGGAGTACATTTTAAAGGGCAAGTAAATGTAGCATTTTTATATTTCCAGTGGTTGAAAAATTCCTGCTCTAGTTTCCTTGAAGAAAACATTAGTTCTGCAATTCTTATGGCTTCTATTACAATGATGAAGACTTCTATACTTGTTTGTGTATGAATCACAAAGCAAAGCAGCTGCTTTAGCTACTTATTTTAGCTGCTTATTTTCTAAAGTTGACTCAGTGGCTAGTGCGAACCATCAGCTAATCCTTCCTTAATTAGAGTGTGCAAATTTGATGTATACACACTAGTGTGGAGACAACACCTAGTCCCTTGAGTCAGGTTCTTGGTTGCTGCAGTGTCAGATCAGTGACAGAGGGAAGTGAGGCAGGAGTGAAAAGCACGTGCTCTTTGAATATGATAGAAGGCATGAATTCTGCTTGAAAATGCAGGTAGTGTGACAGAAAAAGCCAGCCTTAGACATGGAAAAGAAGAGTCAGTACTTTTTAAGGATTGATAACTAATACATACAGAGATTGTTACTCTAGCACGCCACAGACCTGCTATGTTAGGGTTCTGGTGGACTCCTGGTTAATTTGTGAGAAGGAAAACCCTGCTAGATTCACTATGTACTCAAGCTAGACAGCCCCAAATAAAGGGGCAGTCTCTTAATTTCAGAGCAATCCCTGAGAGAGCAGACCAAGGACGCTGATTTTTGCTCTGGAGCTGTAAGGTGAATTGCTCTCCCTGGGCAGGTTTTCATTGCAAAACTAACCACCTTCTGTGCATGTTTTGCTCAAAATCCCATTGCCTACAGGATTCATCCAAGAGCAAACACATTTTCAGCCCCCAAATGGTTTTATCTGAGGAGAACCATAGACTGCCATTGTCTCTTGTTTCACGGAAATGACCTGGCCACCTTGCTAGCAGTCATCGACTTCAGTCAATTTCCCAGTCCCTTTCAGGAGCTCAGAAGCACAGACAAGTTTTGCCCAAATGCAACAAGGAAGAATGCCGGAGCAGCTCAGCTTGCCTCAGCACAGGGATTTTCCCTATTAGTGCTCGGAAGTGTGAGAAGCTACTGAGATACAGCAGCAATTTGGACAGAGATGAGGGATGCAGCCATACACTGTTGGACTGACTGTCCTGAGTGGTTACTCCAGGTGCCTGCTTTTACACTGTGGGCAAAGTGAACACTCCTGAGAATGGTGCACAGTCAATAATTCATTGGGGAATCCTTTCTAGATACCCTGAAGAAATGTTGGAAGTACTTAAGTTCAGGTACAGTCCTCCATCAAGGAGTGGTTTATTTAAAGAATAAAAGCAAAGCTTGTGAAAAGTCTAAAGTTCTTCACGACTCCTTTTAAGAAAGAAACCCAATAAATGAGCCAGGGTCATTGGTTCTGCCCTGCTTTAAATCTGTATTCACAGCCAACTGAAGAAAGTTTTGCAAATCATCTGGCTTTGAGAACTCTTACCACTAGAAATGAGATCTGGCAAAAGAGATAAAAAATTACTGGTAACTGCAGATGAAATTGTGGCAGGAGATTTAACTGAAAAATATAACATTTTATGAACTCAGGGCAAAACAATATCTCCCAGAACATATTGCAATCCGATCTTCGCAGATGTTATTAAAATAATGCAGAGTTTGATAAAAATGCATAAATTATACTTTATTGTTATGGATTATAAAATGTGTTCTGAAAGGGATGGTAAGCACAGCAAGCATTTTGCTTTATCTAGTTTGACAGCGCTTCATTGCCATTAAATGAGGAGGCATAGCTTTGCAATATTTGCAAAAGACAGAGGAGGAAAGGCCATAGACTGAAAACTTTCTAAGGCTCGTACTATCTCCGTGTGTGTTTAAACAGTGCTTTGCACAGAAAGCACGAGTGCTCGGTGCTCTCCCTGGCACACTCACATAAATCACAGGAGAACCTTTCTTCTCCATCCTAAGATGATAACTTTTTCCTTATGTTTCCAAAGACTCATGTTCTTGTATAGAGCTTAAGTGCCCTTTTGCTTTCATCTGCCCTTTTTCCTAACTGCTGTCTATGGGCATCCTTTTTTAGCTGTGCTCTGACCTACGATAAGGAATGTAAAGTTTTGGCTCCCCAAACCTGTGTAAGTTCAATACTGCAGCTCAGGCCTGTCACTGCTCAAGATGGGTTTGAGGGCCAGTACTGCAGTACTGAATTTAAAACATAGTGGGAGGTAAGCCCATCTCCTACTACTGCAATGACATTTTTAGTTTTAGGGTTTTTTCCCTTCAGGCAAACATTTCTGAATGTTCTGGAGTGGAAACTAACAGATGGGATTTCTTTAAAAAGATACAAACCACAGCTTAGGGTTTTAATCTGATTTATATGTGTATATATATATATATATATATATATTATTTTTTTTTCTACCAGAAGGGAGCTAGACTGTGCTACCTACTTAGGTAATTAATGATTCAATGTGCAGCCACCATACACTGGAATTTAAGCTGCTGGAAATCTCATTTGTAACCATAAGAATGCAAGGGACACAAAAAAGCCTGATTTGTTTTTATGGCATTCCTGAGTTAAAATTAAACCTTTTAGGAAGAGCTGACAACGCAATACAGTTGCATTAAAGCCATGTTTATACTTTTTCATGAAGGATGTTTCCTATGAATAATAAAATTTGGGGTATTTTTTGAAGACAGTTTAAAATATTATTCTCTTGCTGTAATATCTGTTTGTAGCCACGCATGCTGTGTCTGCTGCCTGCATATTGTCTCTGCTGCCTGCATAGTTTTCCATCCCAATCATTGCAGTTAATAGGTATATTAGGCATTCACTAGACAATTTTGTCCCTTTTAGCTATCCAGTAGGAGACTGAATTTTTTGAACATGCTGATTATGCCCCAATTTTATCTCTCTTTAAGGTGCATGTTGTTCATTGCACCTCTGTTCCTTTTGTTAATTTTTGAAAACAGAGTTCCCACTTCCCATTTTGGCTGCTGCACCCTATAAACAGGAGGTAACTGCTCCACGGGAAAGCATTTATTTAATTAATGCACGGATTTAGATTTGCTTAATATAAACATGAGGATAAATGTGAATAAACGTGAAATACAGAACGCTTGGTGTCTCCTCTGGAACTTGCTTAATGCTGTGGGTGCACCTGGGCAAACAGTCATTCCCCTTGCGGAGCCAGCAGCCTTGTGCCTCCCTCTGCAAGGCCCCTGAGGAAAGAAGTGCCCTCCAAGTGTGAGGCAGTAGTCAGAAATGCGGTAACAGCTTAAGTCTAGAACACATTTAACAGTGTGCTTAACTTTAAGCAAATTTTTTTTCAGTCCCACTGGCCTCAACAGGACTTAACGAGGCACTTAACATCCTTCCTGAACAAGGATACTTTCCTGGAGTCAGCCTTAACAGGGTAGCTCACTAATTCCTTTCTCTAATGCTCCCTGAGTCCTACCTTTTCTGTAACACTGCTGAGGAGCTGGCTGTGCTTTGACAGCTTTAAGCAGGTAAAGAATAAAGGTAAAAGTGAAAAGTAATCTGTTGGCATCATGTCTTTATATAGCATCCCATTTGCCCACAGTTTGTTGGTTCTCCCTTGCTGGACTTTGCCTGGTACGTGCTGTAGAGCCCTCTCCAGCAGCACGAGATTGGTGGTGGTTCCAGCACACGCACCAGCAGGGTGATAAACTGCACATAACATACCGCAGAAAACATGACACAAGAACAGGGAGAGGGGACTTGAAAAGCCATTCGGAATTGCTAAGTGGTTCCTTGCATAATTTTGGCCAATTATTTGTCCAGCTCTGATTATGCTGTTGCTGTTGATTTAAAGTGTAACACTATCAATATTTTTGCATGGTCTTTGCTTAGGAGGAGAGTAAGCAGAAGAATGAACACTGATTAAGGGAAATGAAACCAAGTCTGTTTACTGATAATATATGTATTATAGCAACACTGAGACATGTAAATTGTATTCAGGGATTGCTTTCTGGCCATGTTTATGATCTTCAATATATTTGTGCATTTTTGGTTTACTGCATGGGCAAAGCTTAGATTTCTGAATTACAGAGGTATTGTGAATTTTTCTCACGAGGTTCCAAATGCTGTGTCATTCAACAGACCTACAGTGCTATTTAGTAATACTCCTAAATGTGATTTTACTGGCCTCTGTTCTCATTGGAGAATATACTCAAATCCGATTAAAGATGAATTCCTTCTTTATGCACTGGAGTTTTTCACGGCTTCTTCCTCGGAGTAGCTTCTCTTTCCCTCATTTCATCTTGAAAGGTCATTTTAGGAACTAAAAAGCCCTGTTGCCAACTTTTAAAATAATTATGATCTCCAATAAAATGCCATCTATTTTTAACATTGTACTTTTTAATGTGTCTTCTTTAAAGACACAAAGTAGATGACTTTTTCCATGAATAATGTATGACTTCAGAGACTTTGTATGCTATGACATAAATTATCTACTACTTTTCCACTATTTGCTGATAAAGTGGGGGTGTTTTCCTCATACTCTGTAGTCAGCTCATGTTTGGATTTGGCTTCTTTTCGCTGCTGTATTTGAATGATGACATTTCATTGTAGTTTATACCACTTGATAGCTTAAAATGTCAGAAAGAAATGATCATAACACTTCTGCAGGTGATAAGTATTCCCTGCCTGTATTTCACAAAGTACAATACAATGCATTATGTAAAGGAAAAGCAGACACAGTGGCAAAAGAATTGAGATTAGGAACATGGAGTGTGACCATTTTAGCACAAGAAACATCTAGAGCACATATTTCAGAAAAAAAAATGAATGCCTGTTGTCTCTTAAAGCTTCACAAGAATGTGCAATATTCATAAAGGTCAAAGAGACCCCCTAAGCTGTATTCAGGGTCTGGTGGAATCCTGATCTCTGGCTGAGGGATCAGGAAAGCAGATAATGGTATGGATTAGCTTGTGGTATGGTGTCCATGGGCAAAGTTGATGTTTTTCAGTATCTTCATTGGCCAGGGTCAACAGTAGTTGAGGTGGATTTAAACTGGTAATTCAGACATGAAGTAGAAAAATGCCAGACCATTTGAAAAAGAGAATGAACAAAATCTGTAAAGTACTTAGGTGAGGTTTTAAAGTGGTGGTTAAATATTCAGGTGGCTCAAGGTGATTTGGGAAATAGTGATGTTTAGGATGAAGTGGAGAAAAAAATTAGTGGAAGTGGAGAAAACCAGATAATGGTTTTCAGGCAAGAGGCATATTAAAGCACATTATGAACTGGAGGGAGAAAGTCCTCAGGGACCTGGAGCTTAGCAAAGATATGGTACAGCAAATAGTGGGAGTTAGAGAGAGCAAGAGAGATGGAAACTAAAAGGAGAAAATAGCCTCACAACATATGGAAGCAAGAGATCAGGAGGACACCCTAGGGGGTACTAGTGTGGATTTATGTCCTGCAATTATAATTAGTGAAAATGAGGGGATAAAATGAGATTTTTAATTTTTAGTATCAAAGACCTATTTCCAAGTTTTTAAGTAAGTTGTACATATTCCACATCTGCTAACGTCTCTCTGAACTCCCTACTAGACTCCTCAGATAGTGCCTTGTCTGTGACTCACCCTGGGATGAACTGCACCAGTCAGTAGAAGACATAATGTGATGAAAACTCTGGAGACAGTGCAAGATCCACCAGGAGAAAACAGCAAACATAATGCAACATTGGAAGGTCTCATGGTCAAAAATGACACCCAAATATAAACAGGGTGTGCCAGTTGGAATGGACAATTAGATAATGTTCAGCAAATCCTCTAATATGCAGTACTGCAAGGGTATAAATATTTATGATATTTAAAAAAATGTTTTATGTATGTCGGCTTCCAGGCAGAAGGTTCTGGTTTGCATTCGGACTTCATTAAGGAATTAGACAGGTGGAAAAGTGAACCACTGTCATCCTTGGAAATCTAGAAATTTGTGAAACTTCTGGTGGGCTCCAGACCTGCAAAGGGAAGAACATCTACTGATAGCATGAGAAATAGGCCCCACGTTGTCTAATAAAGTAATGCTTGTTGCATATATATGCCCTACAGGAAGGAAGATAATTGAAATATGGGGAATGCATGTCTATGAGTCTACACTTCTTATGAACATTTATAAGAGCAAATACTTCTTAACTGCAATAAGCTGTAATAAATCTATTTATTGGTGGGTACTTAGGATGGCTGTGCTCTAGGGACATTTTGCAACTTTTGGTTGACTTGAAATTATCCAGACAAAATAGTCAGGAAATTTTCAAACATCCAGTTACTGAGTATTTTGAAAAACAACAACAACAACATCAACAACAAAAAACAGAGTAACTTTGAAGAATGGACAAACTTGAACAACATAAACAGAAAAGATAGTTGACTATTTCAAACACTTTACAAATTCTTCTTTACATTCTAGTAGAAATAATGTCAAGTCTGGCTACTAGAACAATAATTGAGGATTCATATAGCGTTTGTGGGAATCACCATGTAATTACCATTGTCTCCAGTGGTGGTACAGCAAAATAATATGCAATATTTCAAGATATTTAATTAAGTAGTGTCAGTGAGTTACCTTGAAGATAACTTCTATCACCCCCATATGACAGGCTTGTTGATGACTAGCTGATGGATGACTCCCCTCAGTCTGAAAGACAGATGAACTGAGGAACATCAGTGTGATATGCAGAACTCAGTGTGATGGATTATGTATAATTATTTGATATTTACTCTTTAAAGGTGACCTACAGATGCAATGCTTTAGTTTATTGTTGTTTGTTTTCTTTAAAATATAAGAAAAATCTCTATAAAGTTCTTCAGTGGAAACTGTACCTTTTTCTTTTCAGTAGAAATCCTTGTCCATTTTGTTTTTCCCCAAAGACCTCTGATCCAAGACAGAAGTAACAGGTTTATTGTATCAGATATCAAGGAAAGAAAAGATCTTTGTGTGAGAGAATTTTCTTATGTGGTCTCCTTTGGATGTGTTAGCTGTTATGAATTCATGTGTGGTTCACTAGTGATGTCAACAGCAAAACCCATCATCCCCATCTTGGGAATTGTAGAAAATAACCTGCAGCCAGCATGACAAAAATGTAGCATGAGACGAGAGCAAAGACAGAAAACAGAAGTTAAAGAAAGATGAGGCTGCTAATTTTTGTTTCTGTCAGAGGAGTTAAGGAGCAACTATTGTCTGTATTTTCTTTAGCATAAAGTATGGGCTTTCGGTTCCTCACACAAGTAACTGCTCTCTTACTCTCCTGTGTTGGCAGTGTTGCCTTGTATTTTGATTTACTGCTCTTTTTCTCACTGTCACCATGCTGCTGACTTGATCACAGCCTTCAGTTTGGAAATCCTTGCTTTTTACTCATGTCTGACTCTTGTTTACTACACCATTTGTCTTCTACTATATCAGTGCACTCCTTTGTGGACCCTAAGGTGATAATTACATTAGCAGTACTTCATCACAAGCTTGTTAGGCCTCGACAGTTGATTTTGGCTGACTATAATCAGCCTTGTCCCCACTTGTCATTGTCCCTTTGTGCAGTGGTTGCACATGACTTTTTCTACATCAGCAAGTAGTGTGTTCTTTTACTAGTGGATCTGCAGACCAAAAAACTTCCATTGACCTTTGTGCGACATGTAGTTTTGGGGACTTTAATTCAGGCTAGCTCTGGTTAGGTTCTGAGGGCTGAATCATTAGCAGCTGGAGCAGGTCTTTGAGTTTCACTTTGGCTGAAAGGCATCTGGTTTGTGTGCCCTGAGACAGCTCTGCTGCTCCAACCAAAGCACAGTAAGGGGGAGACAGTCAAGAGCTTTGCAAATGCGCTTCTGACCTGAGCTACAATGCTTATGATAGTGCCTGTGCTGCTTGCTGATACACCTGGTGTAGTGCTGCCTCACATGGTCTAAAGTAAGACCTGGGATTTTTATTTTATTTTATTTTATTTTGATTATTGTGTGAGTAAATCCTCTTTCCTCCTGTGGTCATTTAGCAGACAACTAAGCCCCTTTATTTTTAGTGTGCACATCCAGGTAAATCTGATGGGAGGTAATTTGTGTTTATTCCCACTATCTCCATGCAATATCCATCTGGCTTCAGTGGAACATCTCAAAACTAGAATAGTTTGGGTGCTCTTGACCTTTATACCTCTTCAAGATAGTTGAAGCCCTATTTATCTCATTAGGCCTTATTTTGGATGTGAAAAAAAAAAAAATCACATACTTACACTTCCTCTTTCTCTCCTTTTTGTATATGCCAAAGAACTTGATCGGGGTTGCTGAAGTCCATGCTCATTTTCTGTGATGTGTCTGTCATCTTGCACTGTGCATGTATTAAAGAAAAAAAAAAAAAGTAATTCTGTCAGTGAGTGTAAATTTAAGTTAAAATACTGGTCTTTACTGAAAGATCACACACATTAGGTAAGAATAGGGATGGCTGAGACAGCTGATGAGTAATATTGTGTTTGAAGAAATGATCCATTTATTTGACAGGAGATTTGACAGAATTCAAGGCAAGGGAAGAATCTACTTTTTGCAGCTGCTGCAACCACTATTTTCTGGAAGTAGAGCTGGAAGTGTAAGAGTTGAGAAAACAGGTTGTAGTGGATTTTGCATCCACCAGCCATGAGCTCAGGTTTTGGGAGTGGAGGTATATCCCAAATGAATCTCTCATTCCCTCAGGCGTCGGGCCATCTATATACAGAATGTAGTTCATTGGGGCCTTAATTCATATCAGAGCTCCCACATACTCACTCAGTACGTAAAAAGCTGTAAAAAGGAAGGCACCCAGAGATGCAGTATTTGCTCACTCTACTCCGATTCTCAATATGACCTTGCGCAAAACATATGCTAGTTGATTTTAGGTAAAATGTTATTTTAATAAAATGTGGCATCACAACTATAAACTCTTCCTTAATTTCCTTCTTCCCCATGTATTTCTGCTCTTTTATTTCATGTGGGTCTTTCATGGAATGTCCCTTATTTAATTTACTAAATTCTGTGCTTTTTTCTCTGATTTTTTTCTGAAATTATGCTCTTCTCTTTGCAGTGTATGTCAAGAGCAGATGAAATGACAATACTTTTTTTTTTTTTCTAACACAAGCCTATTTTTATGAAGATCCATAAATAATTTCTTATAAACACCGTGGAAAACTCTTGTTGACTGCACAGGAGACATGTTTACAAATAGATTGAAAGCATAAACAATGCATTATCATTGTTTCAAATCAAAAGAAAGCACAAAACTAAGTGAAAAAAATATAAACATTAGGCATCTCAAAAGTCTCTTGAAAAGCTGGAAATTAACAGCCGGATAGTCAGCTAGGAAAAATGGACATAACACCACTGATGTTGCTGAAAGTACAGCAATTTATACCAGACTATGTCCTGGCCTTGTGATTTTTATTCTGCATAATTTTTGTCATCTATCTCCATTAATGTTAATGGAAAATGGACATTTCAAGCAGTCAGGAGTAGCCAAAGAGGTGCATTCATTGTTATAACTGATAAATTAGTGTCTTTGTTCAAACAACTCACATTTACATTCAGTGTTAGAGGAGGAAAAGCTCCTTAAAAATTTATAAGCTGACTATGCAGGTTAACTTAAATGTGCAGTTGTACAGTGTTGACTCAGAGTTAAATTTAGGAGCACTTTGCTAAACTAGGGGAAAGTAGAGCGTTTGTTCGACATCACAGACTTGCAAATGGTTGAGCTAAATATAATGGTGACTATTCAGTCACAGGTCAGGCACAGACAGAGTGCTTAGAGTGCTTTCCATGCATTGATTGGTCTAATTTTGGAGATCATTTTGTGTTTTATTCAAAACTAGACAAGGCTGTGAGAAAAACATGGACTTATGGGATACAGGGTAAGGCATAAATAGAGCAAGCCTGATGTTCTGCTTCTTTTTGTATGCCTTATGCAGTCACTGCTGGAAAGAGCAGGAAGCTATCCTGGGACAGATCCTTTCTAAGCTACCTTTGAGTTACTCTGTAGAACTATGTTTGGCATCCCCAGACACTATCCTTGCCTGTCTGGGGACTGACCTCAGAGTGATTTTACTGTTTATCATTTATTTGTCCAGAGGAGTCCCAATGCTCTTTGCAAATAAAGACCTGGACTTTCAAACCCAGACTTGTGCTGCGTGAGTAACTGTGTAATTAATGTGTGTAAATGCCCAGTGTGCTCACATAAATCAGTTGCTTCTATCCACGTGTGACCAGGTAGCTGCCTACTGGCTATGTTCCTGTACAAATACCTTATTTAGATACAAACATTAGGCGTCCATGACACGTGGACATACAGGTAGGTATCTGTATGACTTTAAACTGATTAATGGAAAATATATTTTTTCACCCTGCATTTGTTTCATGTTCTTCCTCCAAACCTGTCCCTGGACATAAAAGACTCTGAATTGTCCATCAAGTCTCAACCATAAATTCATGGTTTGTGATTTCCTATGCTGAGCTTGTGCTTCCATGTCCCCTATCCGAACCTTCAACACAACAGGTCTTCGGGGTGCCCTCAGGACCACTGGTAGCTTGCTGTACTGATACAGCTACCAAGTCCAAAGTGCCCTCAAGAGGAATGAGAAGAACTTTTGCTGTTTTACCAGTTTGAATTTTCTGGCAAAAATTTAATTCATTTCTGCCACTTTCCATTTGTCGTGGAAAAAAAAAGTTGAGTATTACTGAGTAGTGACAGCTACATATATAGAAAAGACATTCTATGGATATAGAAAAGACAGTGTCATCTGTGGACTGAACATCCAATCTAAGGAGCTTCACAGGCTAGTCCCTGAGATTAATATAGATTAAGTTTGATGGGAATAAAAAGAAATCCAATAAACAAAACCAAGACAAAATCTGAAGACTCTTCCTCAGCCCTTTTGATGGGTCTTTTTGACAGTGTGCATTACTGGGTTAAAGAGTTCCATGCATTCTTCAGTTAACCGACTTCATTTCGGAATGCCATTCAACCAGATCTGGAGAAAATTTTAAACAGAACATGGTCATCTAATACCTGTGCATTTAGAGCATCAACTAGCTTTAGAGTCATCAAGAAATGAGATGAATTAATCTGCATATGTAACTTGCAAAGGAATGATCACTCCTGACTAAGTACAGGATGCACCTGATATGTTATGAGAATGGCTGCAGAGCCCTTTTTGAATTTATTATTTAGCCGATGACTTGCTGACATCTGTATCTGCACAATTTGTTATGAATAATTTAAACTATAGAGAGCAGAAATTGTGACTGAATTAAAAGACCAAAAACCTGCTTGAAAATGCTTTCATGATCCTTTTTCTTGCTTAAAACTTGAAGATCAAACAAGAAAAAAAATGCAGTTTAGTGTTACTACACACCGTACAAGGAACCAGCAGAGTTGCAGAGTTGAGCTCATTGGATATATCCACTTTAAATGGCATCTCTTTGTAGTCAGGAAAAAAACTTCAGACATTAATAGGAAAATATTAAACATTTATTTTGTATGTTTTGACTTGTCTTCACAAGATCACTCTGCAAGCGATTTATGTTGCTAGATAGGCTTCATTCCACCATTGTGTACAAATTACTTGTTGCTCACATAATCCTGTTTTTCTGTTTACTTTTCAAACCAGGCTCAAAAGAAAAGGTAGGCAGCTTAAAAGAGTCCAGAGCAATGTTGGGATATATGGCGTTTTTTTTGTTTGTTTGTTTGTTTGTTTTTAAGTTTTCTAAATTATATCACTGTTTGAGCTCTAATACTCTCTTAAGAGAGTTCAAGATTTCTGCTGCAAGGTTTGTTGTGATAAGAAAGATCAAATTTGGAGTTTATTTTGCAAGTTAATAGGCTGTGGGGGGCAAAGGAATAATATTGTCTCTCTCCTCTCTGAAGCACCATATCCTGGTGGCAGCAGATGGTTGGATGCTGGGATCAATGAAATGATGTTCCCTTTCACCCTGGTAATTGTAGCATTCCTGGCTGTTTTCTATGTTCATGATCATGGGTGACTTCCATATAATTGAACAGAAAAAGGTCTGAGAAGGTGTATTTTCTGCACAGTAATTAAGACAAGTATAGTCCTTGGAAAAGTACACATGCACGAAGTTTTAATTCATTGAGATCTTTGAGTTCATTGAGTTGACTGCTAGACAAGATGTGGTTGTCTTTGTTCTTAGCAGCAAGAAGACATTCTTTGCTGGTGTACTGGATGAGTGAATTGCATTTGTGCAGCCCATCTCCTCCTGGTTCAAGAGGTTACTGTCATCAGAGTGAGAGAGCTTCACTTCTGGGGGTGGGTAAGCAGCTGGGAACGCTCCGAAGAGAGAAGTGCTTATCTGGTAGATGGCTATTTGCAGACAGCCAACCTTTTTAACTAGCTTACAGGTGTTTTGAAGGTTTTTTAATTGATTTAATCTGACCTATTTGATCTATGATGAGCAAGTTGGTATAGACTGAATATTTACTCCTTTCTTTCCTCGGGACAGTCAGTACTCAGCAACTGTTCAACAGTGTGTATTTAATCCCCCTGGAAGGCTGTCCAGTCATAAATGTCTCTAGATTTCTGAGCCTGGAGTTTGAAAAAGAAGTCAACGTATTCCACATTGCTCACAGTGCCCTGTGGTTGTAGGAAGTAGCCAGGATGTGTTTCCTGAGTGTGCTGTGCTCAGGTAGAGAAGTCAGATAGGCAAATGGCCGTGACTCAGCTAGCAGTGAATTAAACAGCTCCCAAACAGCACTCACCCTCCTGAAACTGAGCACTCACTCAAACAGTGACTGAAAATGTGTGTAAACGATAGTTATTTCACTCCACCACTGCTAGCCCAGGACCGGGAAAGACAATGAATGAGGGTGCTTGTAGAGCCATAAAATTTCTGATTTGTTGACTTCATGTTCTGCAACAGCGCTTCAAAGCCTTTTTTTTTTTTTTTTATGAATTTATTGTTTGTAAAATTTTCTGTGTAACTATGATTTCTTCTAGAACACTATCAAGAAGACCTGTAAGCTGTTTCCTGACAGGAAATGGAGAGGGGAGAGAAAATGAACTGTTAACAAGTATTCTGCCTGCTGCCTGAATTGCCTTAATTCATGAAGGGACATAAAGTTTAGACACAAATTTATGGTGTCTTAACCTTGGGAATGGCTCGGTTATTTAATGACATGTTTGTGCTCACACAAGCATAGATCTGGGCTGAACCAGAGCACCAGGCTGGAGCGCTGCCATGGATGGATACAGGCTCTTGAAGAAGAACAAGCCCAGGGGACAGCAGGGAGTTGTGCTTGCTGTGAGAGAGAAGCAGGAATGCAAAGAGCTCTGCCCTGGGATAGACGAGAGTGCAACAATGTGGATGACTTTGTGGTGGGTGCCTGCTACCAAAAGCCCAGTGAGGAAGAATTAAATGAGCCCTGCTGCAGACAACTGAAAGAAGCCTTATGTCCATAAGTCCTAGTCCTCATGGGGGACTTTAACCACCCTACTATATATGTTCGAAGGGCAACACAGCAGGACCCAAGCAGTCCAGGAGGTTTCTGGTATACATTGATGTTAACTCGTTGATTGATTCAAAAGCTTGGAGCATTGAGAGCATGCCTCATGGGCTTCTCTTGCCCCAATGTGGTGGCTTCACAGCTGTGTGCTTGTTTTCCAGGAGTCTCTTGACCTTCTGCTGAAGAGTCAAAGCACAACACTCAGGGTTGTTGTTAAACGTTTTGGATCTCTGTTTTGCAGGAAATTTCAAGGTCCTGTTTCAGTTGTTTCAGAATTTCCCTCTGGAAAGAGAATTCTGTGTTATGAACACCTCTTGAACCTGAGATTATTTTTTTTATTATTATTATTATTCTTTTTTTTTTTTTTTTCCGGGGAAAAAAAGTCTACTGAAGTCTGATTTACCTTTCTCAGGGTAACCACTTCTCCAACCTTGAACGAAACTTACTTCACAGCTGTAAGGCTGTAAAACTATTCAATGTTCAGTTAAAAAACAACAACACAGCAGTAATCCAGGCAGGAAGCAAAAAAAGTAATTGTGAACAACTGAATACCTCAAGTGATGTAAAGACAAAGTAAATAGTTGATGAAGTATATGTACATAGATAAACAACTGCTATCAGCTAAAACTGCTGTCAAGACTAAAATGCAAACAGGAAAAACAAGGACCAAAAATAAGAGATTTTATCTGAATAACAATTTGACCAGCTCTACAGTTCAACTATTCTTAGGGCCATATCAACATACTTACAGGATAAACCTTATAAAGAAAATCTGAAGGCTGTCCTGAAACTGTGTTATTTTTCATGCATGTTAGTTTTTGTGTCAGAATCTGTTAATTAACTGTAGTGTTATATGTTTTTTTTTTGTGAAAAAATATAATCAATTTATCCAAGCTGCTGTTGTATTTCAAAAGATCTCAGAATAAGATTCCTCACCTATTCAGTTAAAAGCTAGCTATCCCACAGAGCCATTCTTTAATCACTTCAATGTATGCCTTCATAGAGAGCTGAAAGTGTTCTTGACTTTATTAAAACATATTTCTCCTTCCAAACTGAACACTAATCCAAATTCAGAGTCAAAAGATCATCTTGCTCAGTTCTGGAAGGTTTCTTAATTTTTTGTTTCTGATGTTAATAAGCCTTGAAAGTTTGCATATTGTTGCTCATATATACTTTGATCACTGGATTTGAAAAGTAAGCTCTTTGGCCATGGCCCATATTTTCATTATGTTTAGGCAGTGCTGAGTAAAGTGGAGACTAAATTTATTTGGAGGCCTTTTAATGCCAACAGTAATACACAGTAATTATTGAAAGAATATTAATAAGCTCACAAATTCTAGTGAGACAGAAGGCTTTGTTTGATTTCAATCCCTTTCTTGCCACGTGATTTTTGACCTGAAGTCCATCATAAGAATTGAACAGAATTCCCCAAGAATTAACAAATTTGCCTAACTATAAAATATCTCTCTAAGATGAGTTGGGTGGTATGAGTATTATCCTTCCAGCTGCATATATATCTGTAGTTCCACTGTCTTTCTTTTTTAAAGTACCAGTAAGATACATTTTTTCCCATATGATTGAGCATCACTGTCAGCAGCACAATAAAGCAAACAAACAAAGGAGGGTGCTGCAGCCAGCCCTAATCCTCTCCTCCTCTCCTGGTTGGTCTTAGATGGTTTTGAATCCATCTGCTACAGATTGACTTCTGGATCTGCTGCAACTGCCTGTTTGGAGCTTGAAGAGAAAAATTGTCATGCCTGTCTTTCCTCCATTTTGTGTGGTGGTTCAAAACGGACAAACTTGTTAAGGAAATGACCAGCCACTGATTGCACAGCTAAATGCAGGGCAACATAATGGAAAATACAAGTCCTCTGAGAATGCATACCCTGCCTGCTTCCGGCTACAATATCAGCAGAGGTCCACATGTTTGAGCTGTAAGAGCTAAGTTGAGAAGTAGTTATGCAATCGAAAGATGTCCTCATCATCTTATTGGCTTTGCTCTTCTGTTTTCAAAAACTCCAAATGTATATTATAGCTTGAGAAGCTATAGTAATTTATTTGGATTCTGGTTTTGTGTTCTTACGGACTACAAAGAGAATTATTTTAAATCAGCAGAAGTTCTGTTTTATATTAAAACTTCATTATAATGCATTTTCCTATCCTTCTGGCACACAGCTTCAGATCACCAGCATCCAAAAACTCACCTCACCCAGCTAAAAGATTGATCTGAATCACATTTTCAGGAAAAGATATAATGAATGATTGGTTGTGGCTTGAAAACTTGGATAGCAGGTTACAAAACGAGCAGCGTTTGTGGCTGATTTATAAGTACTTAAAAAATTGAATGGAAATAGCAATATAGCATTGACTACCAAAGAGCCTTTAAAAAATCTCCCTTTAAATTATAATGTCTTGAATTTAATGCATTTTAATGTTCTTAATTTTGGATTAGGAAGGAAAAGGAATTAATGACATTTGCACTGTGTGTCTTTGCTATGGAAAGTCACAGCATCTCATAATGACTTAGATGGTAGTAATAAATAAACAAAATAGGCCTTAGGTTATTTCTTTCTTCATTTGTATGTACAGCGATGTTACCAAAGTTGCCTGTTTTTCTTTCCTAAACAGTGACATAGTCCTTGTTTAACCTGTGGTTGACTTTAAAGTCAATACCATCATCTTCCTAGCATTTTTTATCATATGATTGCACTCCCAAGTCCACTGTATCTCATGCTTGCTATTGAGTTGTTGTTTAAAATCTGTGCAGAAGCATGAATTTACTTATCTAATGAAGCAATGTATCAAAAACAATTGAACAAACAAACAAAAACCAAAAACCATTTTGGACATTCTGTATTACACCTTGGGTTTTCCATAGAATAAAAGTAGAAGAACCCACTGACAGGAGCGCACCAAACAGGGGGGTTTGGATGGGGGTTAACCTTGGAGGGGGATAAATAAGTTCTTGTTTTGGGAGGTGAGTTACCTGGCATTTTCTGTTGCTTAGTAATTTACTAGTTTGCACTGTATGTTCAATGGTTTGGTTCCAGATCTTAAAGAGAACGTTTAATTGTCATTTGTGGCTTAAAGGTAGTTTTGTGTTTGTGTGGAGCTAGAGGTCAAAGGCCTTGTAGCTAACGGAATTAGCTTTCCTGTTTTTAATTGCAACTAATGAATATTCAACTATTGAAGGGGACAGTAATGGCTTAGCTAAGAGTATTAAAAAGACAGAAGACAACATGGCAAGAAAGATGATAGAAGAAAGGCAAGTTTTACAAGAGAGGAAAGGAAAATGGAAATAGGGATAAAGACCATGGGAGAGGGCAACATAACAGACTATGAACAAGTATCAGAGAATATAGACACAGAGGAGTGCATGAAAAGAGCACATTGCATCACTACAGGGGAAGGTAAGTGATGTTCAACGAAATGAAGGACATGATTTCTGTGTGGATGGTAACTCCTAGAGGGCTGGAGCTATAGATATACAAGGCAGCAGGGAAGAATTCATGGCTCACCTTCACAAAAGGACAAAAGGCACTATAAGGTGCACTTGAGAGCCAGGAAGTGATGGCTCAGGTGTTTTTTTAGCCCCCCAGAAGAGGGTGAAGGTATGAGAGGATAATGCAGTTCAACAGACAGCTAAAGGCTCAAGGTCTTGCAAGGTCTTTGACCATTGCAATATTAGATTGGAACAGACCTTTACATCAGTGAACCCAGTCACTGCTACATGAAGCATGATTTGTAATTTCTGTGGAAATATGGAAAACAGAATCCATATTCCTTGAATATTTGATGAAGTTATGTTCTGGGATATTCTTGCAGCTGATAAGGAAAATTTAGATAACTAGGAAGTGGGAGGGAAGAAAGCTGGAAGAGTTTCATAAT